>NW_002987244.1:201595-214242 GCF_000006295.1 Pediculus humanus corporis | reverse complement strand
GTTAGTGTCTGTCTAAACCTTTGTTAAAAATTTATTTTCTCATTCCTGCTGCACCCCATTATTTCACTCGAGAGAAGCAATGGAATGCTGAGTAAAATTAAAATTTATAATGCATCAATTGGAAAAAATATTTTAATATTAACAAAATTTATGTTAATATTTACATAAAATAAAAAAGCAAAAGTTATAAAATAATTTTTAAATGGACTTTAACAATTTAAAGTTACCTGAAATGATACGATATAATAAACGAAATTGAATAATTAAAAACAAACTTATAAAATTAAGAGAAATACAAATAAGTAAGTATTAATTAGTTTTAATTATAATAAAAAGTAATATAAACTCTAAAAAATGTTCTTTTTTCAAAACTTTAAAGTACAATTCACCATTTATATACATTCAATATAATATGAATAATTAATAACTTTACCCTTAAAAGTTTTTTTTAAAAAAATTGAATTAAAATGTATTTATGTACAACTAGTTTTAATTTAATTCCTATTATCTATGTTTATTAAAGAAAATTACAGAATATCCATCATCAGTACAACTTATAATTTTTGAAATTTCGATTAAAAAGTAAAATTTGGGGAAAAAATGTAGAATGTAAAAAAAAAAAAAAAAATTGTGACGACAACTCACTTTAAGCAGTATTTAAGTTCTCACAAAATAATAGTAAAACTAACACATGAATAATAATAATAAAAGACAAACATATTAATTTACAGTTTTATTGAATTTAAAATAAAAAAAAAAAAAAAAAAAATTTTAATAATTCAATAGAAAAGTCAGCAAAAAAATAAAAGTGTTATAAGTCAGCTAAATTTTAACCTTAACAAAAAATCTTATTGTTTTTTCTCAATTTGACAAAAAAAAAAAAAAAAAAAAATTCAAGACATTTTTTATTGATGTATAAATTAAAATATAAATAATAAAACATTAATTTAAAAAAAAAAAAAAAAAAAAAAAATCAAATTAACATATTTTTTTTTCAATTTAAAATTATAACTTTTTAAATTATTTACAAATTTAAAAAATATAAATTTCACATTTTTTTTTTTTTTTAATAATTAACAGAAATAATAATAATGATAATAAGGATAAAATAACAAACTTACATTTTAGGAGTAATTTCTATGAGTAAAAAATAAAAACTAAATATTAAAAACTTGGGAGGGCCATTATTTAAAACCCATCTTCACTCTTAAACAAATAATTAATTTATAAAGCTCTATGGTGACAAAACGAAAAAAATTTTACTATTGTAAAGTGAGTTATTTTTGCAGTAGCGCATTAAAGTAAAAAACTTTCTACGTAAATTTTTTCGTCGGTTTTTAATATTTTTAAAATCCATCCACGATGTATGTACTTTAAAAAATTTTTTTTTCTGAATATTTTGTATTGATTTAAACAATTTTGTTTTTGCATTGCATTACTTGAAGTAAACAGCAATAATTAAAATGGTTTTTACGTCTGTGGCGGTATAATATAAGTGAAATACTTGTTAGCTATGTAGAGATTTAATTAAAGTATTAATATCAAAATGAAAAAAAGATTGAAAAACAATTTATTTAATGAAAGTGAATACTATATAATATATTTTGTTTTTCGTCATCGATGATTTTTTAAATCATGAATTTTTTCAAGTTAGAATTTATTGCTGTATATGTTGTCGTGGCAAACCTCTTGAGTTCCGTCAAATGCTGGGACTCGGAGGAATTAGAATTATTCGATTTAGTTGAAGAAGTGAATACAAATTTTTATACGCTTTTGGGCGTTGTTCAAAATTCCGATTCTAAAACCATACGGCACGCATTTAGAAATCTCTCACTAAAACTTCATCCTGACAAAAATGATGCACCCGATGCCGATATTAAATTCAGACAACTTGTTGCTGTACACGAAGTTTTGAGGGATCCTGTTAAAAGGAAAAGATATGATGAAGTATTGGAAAACGGTTTGCCAGATTGGAGGCATCCCGTTTATTACTACAGGAGAGTCCGAAAAATGGGATTGGCAGAAATGCTGATAATAGTCTTTACTATTGTTACAATCGGACAATACATAGTGTCGTGGGCAGCTTATTTAGAAAAAAAATACATCGTTGAAGAATTTGTGAGTGCTGAAAAAAAAAGACTGCAAAAAAAACAAAAAAAAGGAAAATTAGAAGGAAATTTACCTGATATGACAATAGCAATTCCCAAACCTAGCTTATTAAATACTTTGCCTTTTCAAATACCCAAATTACTGTGGGTGTTTTTCACCTGCATACCACTCAGCATTAAATTATTAACATCATATTTTATTCAAAATAAAAAAATTGAAGTTTATGAAGAACAAGAAGAAAGTGATGAATCTGAACCAGAAGTATTAAGCAAAGGTCCCAGAAGAAGAAGAAATTTTATGATTCCCCAAGTAAACAATGAATCCAAATTAAATGGAGATTGCCTGAATGAAATGTCTGGAAAATCGGATGAAATTAAACAAGAGACTCAAAGTTATCCTATTAAGGGTGGTTTATGGACTGACGATGATTTATCTGATTTGATTAAATATGTTAATAAATATCCTCCTGGAATGAATAAAAGATGGGAAAAAATTGCAGAAGTCATGAATAGAAGCGTTGGAGAGGTGATTATTACTCTTTGGTTATTAATTTACTTGAAAACCTTTTCTTTAACACAATTAATTTGGAAAAATGATTTTTTTTCAGGTGACTTTTATGGCTAAAAAAGTAAAAGAAAATATGATAACCAAAAATGATGCAGTCGAAGAAATAAATGACGAGTCGAAAAAAATTAAAACAAAGGGAGGAAAATTTGCCGGTTTGGAAGATGGTAAAAGAAAAAGTTTTATTAAACTAATTGATACTTTTTTTTTTTTTTTGAAATAAACCAAATAAAATTATTTTTTTATAGTAGTTAAAAAGAAAGAATGGGATCAAGTCCAACAAAAAGCATTAGAAGAAGCTTTATTAAAATTTCCTAAACAGTGTAGCGAAAGATGGGAAAAAATAGCAAAATTTGTGCCTGGAAAAACCAAAGAAGAATGTATTTTGAGATATAAACAACTCCATGAAATAATCAGAAAGAAAAAAGAAACAGAGGTTCAACAAAATTTTACCTAGTACTCGTTTAAATAAAATTAATTATAAATTATGTGCTACTTAATTTGTTCATTATTTAAATAATCAAATATCATTATTATTATTGTCTTTTTTTATTTTTATTAAAAGACATTATTAAATTAAAATTTTATTATTTTTTAAAAATAATTATTATTACATTATTAAAAAATTGTATTAAATTATAATTAACTTTTAGTGTCTTGAATAAAATTTCTCATTTCTTTATACATTTTTTCGGGTGGTAAAATTTTTTCCCATATTTCATAATATTCTTTTGATGATATATTATTGATTGCACTATCATTATATCCTCTTTCTTTAAGAAAATCTTTCCATGAAAATCCATTTGTAATTTGGGAATTTGAAAAATTTTGCTTTTTAATTTGTTTATTTCCTATTATGTATAAAAAAAAATATATTTTATATGCCATTGTCGGATCAGATAAATCTACTGTTATTGAAAATGGACTGCAACAATTGGTACCCTGCAACAAAATTATTTTTGATATTGATTTATATTATTTTATGAAGAAAACAATAGAAAATATTTTGTCTACCTTAGGTACAGGATACAGTGCTTTTTTATAATAATCAGACTTGTAAAAAAGTTTTCCAGGCCACAACAATGTATTTATATTAAAACCATGAAATCTACCTCGTCCCTCTTTATCCCTTGTATCCATTGGTAAAATTCCCAATTCTTTTAAATAAAAACCTATTAACATTATAAAAAAACATAAATAAAATAAAATAAAACACATTACAATAAAAATAAAAACAATTTAAAGAAAGAGAGAGAGAGACAAATCTGATGCCACTTAATTTAAAATTTTTTTTTTTTTTTTACCGCCAATTAATACAAAAATAAACAAAAAAAAAAAAATTATCCGTACCTAAATATAAATCTTCATTTTTCCAATGTTTTCCGGTATTTTCACAATCGGTTATATTTTGAAATTTTTTTAATAATTTTCTCAATGAGCCACGACTTAATAATATTCCAGCGGATAACGTATTAAAATTAGCTTCGTAGTGTTCCAGCGGATAACCGAAATAATGATATTCACTGCTATTTAAATTTTTAATGAAAAATTTTAAATTTTCCAACAAAACGAAAACGCTATCAGGTACGATGATGAGCCATTCGAAACAACATGAATTTATTATGTGAAGGGATTTACATAATCCTTCCCAAGCACTTTTAGCTAAAATATTTTTAACGTATTTTCGAAAATTATGTCCGGTAAAATTTGTTTCGCATTCGAAAACAGACCCATCATCATCATTATTATCATTATGAAAAATTGATTTAACATTAAATAAATTATTTTTACGTTTTTTAGAATTTTCAACATTAATTATATGATAATTATCACAATTTTTAATCCATGTATTCATTGTTGAATTTATGTACCTGTCATGATTATGTTTAACAACAATCAAACATGTAATTCTTGACTTTTCTAGAACACTCACTGCAAAAAAAAAAAATTCAAATTTTATTTTTTTTTTTCAAAAATAAAGTTAATAATAAATAAAATAAAAAAGAAACTTACCGTTTTTATGTGTTTCATTAATAAATATTTTTTTATTTTCAATAAAAATAATTTCCAAACAAATCCCAATTAAAACACCAAAAGAAAAAAGAGTTAATAATTTTTTTAATCCTCTACTCATTTTAATCCTTTTTTAATCCTTTTTTAATCCTTTTTTTTATCTTTTTTCAATATCCATGTTGTTCATTATTTACAATAATAATAATAATTCATAAAAATATTTACATAAAAACATTATTTTCTGAAAAAAAATAAAAATATCTATTATAATACAACACATAATAATAATTTGACATTAAAAAATTTAATTTTTTTTTTTTTTTTACACAGGTACCCTAAAAAAATACCCACATATTATTATTATTATTATTTTACATACTTTACCATGTCCAGCAATAAAATTATTAAAAATAAAAATTATAAATTTGACAATTCAGGTACAAAAAAAAGTAAAAATCATTTAATAAAACGTTTAGGTATGTATACATGTATGAAAATAGAGAGAAACATTTTGAAAGCAGAAGAAAATACCTGTCATGGTATACTACCTGAGTGGAAATATAAAATGATTAGGGTTACCAAATAATAATATATATGAATAACATGTCAATTATGTGATAATTTTTTTTAAAATACCAAAAAATAATAAACAAAACAATTAATTTGAAATTTTTGGAATTATTGTCAATATTAATAAAATAAATATTTTTTTTCCATCAAATACTTATCCAAATGAGATGATACCCGTGTTCAAATCAAACATGAGTACTTTTTCAGTAGAGGAATCTGAAAAAAAATTACAAAATTTAAGGTTGAACATGGAAGCAAATCATATTTTTATTATTAAAAAATATTTTTTAAAAAATGACAGTTTAGATTTTAAATTAATAAGTAACCGATACTATAAAGTAATATTATTATTATTATTATTATTATTATTATTATTAATTACAACATTTTGAAATTTTTTTAAATTAAAAATATTATAACAGGTAACATTTATAAAATGAATAAATATTAAAATTTCATTTAAATTAAACGTTTTTTTTTTCTTTAATCAACAAAAAATTTTAAAAAAAACATGAAATAAAAGGCACAAAATATATTTTTGTTTAAAATATGTATTATTATTATTATTATTTTAATAATAGTAATAATTAATATAATATAAATTAATTGAGCTTAATAAAATAAAAATATCATAAATAAATATCAATATTTATTTCATTTAAATTAATTAATTTGACCGCAGGTTCTTTTTCTTTCATATTTTTTAAAAATTTAAACAAATTAATAAAAAAATAAAATTATAAAAAATTTATATCGAAATAATAATAATAATAATAATAATTAAATTTTTGTTCAATTTCATTACCCGAAACATTTATTTATTTATTATGAAAGGTTTACACTATCATTAATGTTGTAAAAAAAGTTAAAAATTAATAACAATTAAGAAACAATTATAAAAAAAATAATAATAATTAAATTAAAGTTAAAAAAAAAAAAATGAAATGTACGTTGAATAATAATTAATGATAATAATAATAATAATAATAATAATACTTTAATTAATTAAAATCTAATACTGAGGATGCAGCCAAATTTAAATCCCAATTATTTCGTGTCAAAGCTGCTTCGCATTCCTCTCTCGATGCCACGGCTAATCTATAATGAGAGAAAAAATAATAATAATAATAATAATAATAATTATTTAAACGAATAAACTACGACAGCTCATATATAAAATTATTTTTCCACCTTAAAAGACGATCCAATTTGATAAATTTGATCGCGGCTGGAACGTCCCATCCCGTTCTTTGCAATGCCGTCAATCTTTCTTCGTCGCTCGTATCCGGCATTTCGTTCCATAATTTTTCTAATTTTTTTTCTCTTAGCTCACCGCTGAGGCCCACCAATGGACTATGTGTTTGTTTTATGCTTGTTATTCTTCGGTCGTAATGGCTGGGTGAATTGTTAGTCGCAACATTTAAAGAATATTCGGTCGACAACGATTTGTTTTTCTCTTCCGAACAACCCTCGTAACAATTAACAACATCTTTGGCACTATTTATATTTTTAAAAAAAGCTTGAGAAATTGTCGGACAGTGATTGTCTATGTTGCCCCTTATTGAGCTCCTTCCATCTAAACTATTATTACACACAGGTACTGATTTTTTTTTATTAATTTTTTTGCTTTCCCCATCACTTGAATAACTTAACGACGCAGCTCCCTGCGATTTATCTTTGAGTATAGAAGAATACATATCGACATTGTTGGGAAATGAAGGCTCCGAAGCGATTTGATTTTTGTCTAACCACATTTTACTAATTTGATTTGAAATTGAATCCGTTTCATCGTAAAAAAGATCACTTTTTGTATTTATGTCTATAACTTTTGTCCTTAAAACTCTTCCCGAAAAATCTTGATTACAATTATTCGACGTGCCGGAAACATTGGTTTGATTGGAAAAAAACGATTCCTGCGATAATGACTCTTCGGTTTTTATGTTACTCTGAGAACTCCCAAACCATGAACTCGTACAAGCGGATGTCTGTGGAAAATTTAAGTCTTTCTCGTTGACAGCAGGATAGGAATGATTTCGATTTTCACGTTCAATAGTTCCCTGTCTAAAGGATGTCTCGGCATTTGACATTAAAACAGAAGATTCCACTTTTTTTAAATTAGGAGGAGGGGGTCTTAATGCGGGAATGAGAAGTTCACTATTAGTGTCTGAACAATTTTGTTTTAAATTTCCATCCATTGATTGATTCCCTAAATTTGGATCCGTTTGATTAGAAACGTGTTTTGACGATTCTCCGCTGGCGTAAAAAAATGTTGAATTTTCAAAATTATCAACGTTTAAGTACGTGTTCCTTTGTTGATCTGGCACATCTGAATAATACCTTGTTGTGACGTTTTTATCCAAATTAAAATCGCTACTTTTCAAACTGTAAATTGAATTATCTGGAAAAATTTAAAAAAACCGCTTTGAATTAACGTATATTTAAAAAGTTGTAAATTTAAAAAAAAAAAAAAAAAACCAAAACCACGTGACTACGAACCCTGCTGTTGAGGTACATCAATTGGTTGATCTAAAACGGAAGTTATGTTAGAATACGAAGGGATTTCATTAACATCTAATAAAGGCATAGGAGGGGGAGCACTTGAAAAATCAATTAAAGGACCTTCCGCAATTGAATTACTACTCGCGCTTGAAATTTTTGTTACGTTTTGAAGAGTATCCTTTGGTTTTTCAACTATTTCATTTTTTAATTTTGAATAATTAAAATTTTGTTTTCCTCTCTGCTTTCCTCCTACTAAAAAAAAAATTTTTAAATAGTTTTTATTAAATTTGGTACTAACTTACAGTAGAATAGAAAAGATAACCAGGAAATATTACCGCTTTCCAATTTAAGACGACTTTTTCTATCTTCCAAACGAGGAGTGGTCGTTATTTCAGACGGAATACCAATTATATCCGGAGGTCCCATGGGATTGTTTAAATAAACATCATCGATAACGGCCGGACTTCCCCAGGATCTTCCAAAGGGTGAACCGTGTCCCGTATGAATAAATGAATTTTTAAGAGGTTTACTTATATCTTCGCTAGCCATTCCTCGTAAAGGATCGACTAGGCAACGAGGAAAAAGACCTATTTCAAACGTTCTCAAATTTTGACCTTTCCACCAATAAAAATCCGCCCTGAAAAAAGGAAAAAACATTGGTTGAGTTTTAAAAAAAATAAGCTTAAAAAATAAATCATTTTTTTTCCCCTCCAGAAAAAATTGAATAAATATTTTAATATAGAAACGAAACCTTTTCCTCCCCCCCGTCTTATTCTCCCTTCCGAAACAAAAAAAAAAACTTGGAAATTTTTAATTGTTACAAGTAAGTAAGTAGGTGTTTGTTTGTTTTTGTTCGTTTGATTTTGAGATTACGTGATATAAATAACGTTCGGTCGTGAAGGAACGTTTAACAATGACTTAAATACAAGGCCAAATGTGATGTTAATTTTACATTATAAGCATATTATTATTATTAAATTTACATAAAAATAATAATATAAACTTACCTTCCATCGATGACGACAATAGAATCTCCCAATTCGACTTTTAATTTTTCAGGTTCAGAAAAGGGACGTAATGATTTCACCAAAAGAGGCATTCTATCTTTTAAAAAATCCATTATAGCCGTAAAAGTTGGTCGATCGGATGGATTTCTAGACCAACACTGGAAAAAAATAAAAAAAAAAATTTAAATAAGTTTTTTTTTTTTTTTCTTCAAATAAAAGTATTAATTTCGTTAAAGAACTAACCTGAAGCATTAGATGGTAATAAGAAGTTGGACAAGCTTCCGGTTGTGATAATCTTTCACCTTCTTTATCTACTTTTCGTAATATTTCAGTACCATTTAGTCCGATCCAAGGGTCTTCACCAAATGTTAACATTTCCCATAATGTGACGCCGTACATCCACGTATCGCTGGCATGAGAAAATTGACGAGATTTTAAACTTTCTGGAGCACACCAGGGAAATGGTACTTTTTTTCTTTCTGTCATTACGTAACAATCGTCTTCTTGTGGAAGAGCTCGCATCAAACCGAAATCACCGATTTTGGCCTGAAAATAAGATAATTAGTATTAGTTTTGGTAAACATTTTACTAAAAGATTTTTACTGCCAATATTACAAAGACTTTTTACTTTTATGTATTATTTATTTGGGTTTTTTGTAAAATTTTTTAATTAATCTATTTTACCTTATCAGGAGAAGATAACAATACATTTCTACATGCCAAATCTCTGTGAATAAATCTTTTCGATTCTAAATATTGCATTCCTGCAGCAACTTGTAGAGCATAATCATAAATTTTTAATAAAGACATTTGAAAATTATGCTTTCTTAAATAATCTAAAAGACTACCTAAAGGCGCTAGCTCAGTTACCATCATGAGAGGTTGAGATAGCACAATTCCATACAATCTATCAATTAAAAATAAGTTTAGAAACACCTTTTGCAAATTAATTAAGTTATAAAATAATCATTTTGATATACCTTATTAGATTAGTATGATTTAAAGAATGCATTGCTTGAACTTCTTTAAAAAAATCTTCGAAAACACCCGGTTGAGTAAGGGCATCTTGCTTTAATATTTTCAAAGCAACATTTATTACATTTCCTGTAGGAGTAACCCATTCTCCTTTCCTCACAATTCCAAAAGATCCATCTCCCAGTTTAACAGATTGCCTAAAAAAACATTTTTGATTTTATTTAAAAATAAATTTTAAGTTAAAACTTAATATGAATTACAAAATTTAATTATAAAAAAATATTGTATATGTATTTTTCACTTAATAACAGCATCACTATTTTAATAATAATAATAATAATGAGTTTCATAAAGAGGAGATTTTTAAAATATATATTTTTTTTTTAAATAAAATAAAATAAAATTAATTTATAATTTACGTTAAGTCTTTTTCTTGTATAAGGCAAGATATACTATTTTGCATCAATTCATCAGTAACATTTTTTTTATTTTTTTTATCATGTCCTTTTTTACTGTCTGGAAAGGGAATTATTTTACTAATGATGCTCTTCCTCCATTGTTGAGTTTTTCGTTTTTTAACAGCTTCTAGTAATCTTCTTATTCCTGGTTTTCCTGAAAAAAAAAAAAAAAAAATTTTAAGAATAAAACATTTAATGTATTACTTAAAAAGATTTAAAAAATTTTGAAATGACATACCTAATCCTATTTTTTCTAAATCTTCTGCTTGTACATAATCAAAATGTGAAAGCCTGGTGATTTGTAAATCATCCCTAAACCTTGTAAAATATTGTTCTAATTGAACATCTTGAAGCAGTTCATATAGCCATTTTATACCAGGATCAGATAATGTCATTTTTAAATTATTCTAGAGTAAATAATAACGAAAGTGAATGAAATTGATTTTTATACCATTTTCCTACTGAAGAAATTCTGTTTCAATAACAATAATTTTTTTTTTTTTTTATTTTACCATAAGAAAGAGAGAAAAATTTTAACTAAATATTTTTAAACTGAAATTAAAACTAAAATTTTAATTTAAAAATACGTAATAATTAAATATAAGAACTTTAATTCAATGTATATTCATTATTAATTAATAAAATTTTATACATTCCTTTTATTTTTTTTAATGTTAAAAAACTTTATAAAATTATAAATAATTTAGAGAAATATGATAACTACGTATATTAATATCATTTGCATTTAAAGTAGACAAGTACTAGAGAAAAAAAAAAAAAAAAAAAAAAAAAAAACGTAATTGTAAAATTAAATATAATCAGCCATCATTAAGAATTATTCTCAATAAACACTTCTTTCTATTATATATTTTAGCAAGAGGAAATAAACAATCAGCAAAGGAGCTTATTGTAAAAGATTAAAAACTAACAAAATCTTTTATTAAAACTACGAAACGAATTTTTAAAAACGTACTATTATATTTACAATATAGGAAGTATACTGGAGTAGCTTTCTAAAATACCTTGCAACAAAGAATCTAAAACATCAAATAAATCATTAAAATATACTTTGAATTGTAATGTATCGTGTAAATATCATTTTTATATGTAATATTTGCTATATATCGCAAAATTTTAACCCAATTAATGAAACAAGTTTTTAAAAAAACCCTGTAATCAAAAATTATCCAAAAACCTTAAATTACACCATATTTATATTCGACTTGTCGTGGAACAAGACTAATAAAAAAAAAAAAAATTAACGAATACTGGAACACTATGTTTAAAATATGATTGGCTAAGACCTTGTTTATGATGTATGAAATACTGCGACATTAAGATACGATGTTTAATCAATATTATTTCATTGAAAATTTATTGTAAATAACCTTTAAATATAAGCTTTTATTTTTGAAATTCAATTATATTAATAAATCATTAATGCAATGTTTCACTGACTGTAATCACAAATTTTTTCCTTGATGATATGCAGTTAACTAATTTCAGAATTTTAGTTTATTATCTGTATAATATATTCAAGATTTAACTAAAACAACCAGTAAAAAATTTAAAATCCGATGTAGTAGTAAATAAAACATAAAATTTGACTATCCTTGCACAAAGAATAATGTAAGAATCGAACAAGTGGCAATTTATGCAAATTCAAATAATTTAATAGAATACAAGTGTCAGCACATTAAACTACCCAAAAAATAGGTTGTAGTAGACCCATGTAGATTTTGTAGGACTTATTACCATTTTTAAAATTACTGTTTCATAGAATTTAATAAAAGAAAAATACAAAAACTTCAATTACTTGACCTTCATTTCCTTTTGATTTTATAAAAATTGAATAGCCTTCAACATTTTTAACACACTAGAAATTTCAATGAGATATTAAAAAAACTAACTTTTATGTAAACATGTTTTCAAAAATTTTACCACACATCATAAACTTTAAAAATGACTTATTTTTAAAAGGAGGGTTTTCATATAAAAAAATTTAAAAAAAAAAAAAAAGAAACACAAAATCCAAATTATAAAATACAAATTTTAATAAATGACAATATTGAAAATTAGCAATTATTATTGCATAATTTTCTTAAATTGTTAAATTTTTTAGGATGTCACATACAATTAGAATCTGAGTTTTTGGAAAAACCACCTGTTCTTTCCAGCCTTATACCTGAAAAAAAAAAAAAAACAAAAATTTTATTCACAAGAAAATTTTTACAACTTAAATGGACAATACTATACACATTGTAATTAATTATTTTACAATGACAGTAAATGTTTTTAGTCTTAAATAAAATTAAAATGAAATTTTACTTATTTGTTGGTATTGTAATATGTATGCATTTAGAAATTTCTGTGTGAAAAAATTCCAAAGCAATTTTTAAAGGTTGTAACTTTTAATCAATTAATAACTTACCTTTCTTCAAATTAACACGAA
>NW_002987244.1:193320-201385 GCF_000006295.1 Pediculus humanus corporis | reverse complement strand
ATTAAATGATTATAGTTCAAAACCTAAAACAAATTTTATTCCTGAATAAAGTTTGCAAAAAAAAAAAAAAAAAAAAAAACTTATTTATAAAATTTATTCCTTTTAAGTTCTTACCTTTAAAAATGGCTTAATTTTGGATCTCTTGTGAATTTTCTTTTTACCCATTCTTTTGTGTACTTTTTTTGGATATCTATCAATTCCAGCTACTAAAGCATGGCCATATTGTTTGGCAGATGTACCATCGTCGTAGTTTCTAAGTATGATGGCTTTCTTTCCAGCATAACGCCCACTTAGAACTAAAACGACTTTGCCTGGTTTCATAATTTTACCCATTTTGACGTCTGAAATTAAGCGAACAAATAATATACAGGTGTACTTTATATAAAAAATTTCACTAAAAGAAAATGTACAAGTAATAATATAACTTAAACATAATAAACTTTAATAATTTTAAATACTTTAAGAGATCAAACTGTTTATTTATAATATTTTAATTCAATATTGAAACACATTTTAATGAAACTTGCTGTGCATCAACGTTAAAACAACAAAGTCATAATTTTGAAGCACGCATAAACATAAAAATATATTTTTTTTAAAATAATACAAAAAAACTTACTATATAATGATACTTTATTTAGAATTTAACTACGGATGATAAAGATTACCAACGATAAATATTAATTAGAACCAAAAGTCCTAAAGATTGTAGCCATTACAGCTAAAAGCTACGATAACAGTACCACGTTTTTCTACTGCCACTGACAGTATTTTTTTACAGTGTATTTATTTAAAAATATTATAATAAATTTTTTATTTTTATTATTTATTATTAAAGCATTATTATCAAATTTAAATAAAAAAAACTTATTCTATTGATTTTTTTAACATTAAAAATACATTATTATTAAAAAAGTTTTTTTTCCAAAATATTGATTTTTGTTTAAATTTCTTGTGATATTTATTAAATTTTGAAATTGAAAGGTTTTTCTTGTTCTTTACTGCATTTAAAAAGATAAGAGAAAAGTTTGTTTTCAAATCCCATTTAGTTTAACATAATCCTAACTTTATTTTTTTGAAGGCTTTCACTTATTTATTTTACAGTAGTAATATAAAATTCTTTTATTAAACTTTACTTCTACCGTATATTATTTATAAGTATTGAACAGGTTATTATTTTAAAGTTTATCTTCACAAAAAAAAAAGTACTTTTCAAACAAAACAATACAGTTTATATCATTCCTTTACTTTAATTAATTTAATTTCCAACTTAAATTTATTAAATTTTAACGTCATTAAAATATCGATTGATTAAAATTTAATCTAAAATAGAAAACAAAATACATAAAATAGTAGATATTTCATTTAAAAGAAATTAAATTTTTTAAAATTTGAAAATGTTATCATCAATGCTGAAAGAACATCAAGTAAAACAGGCTAAATTAAAAGAGTTGCAGGGTACAAATAATAGAAATTGTATATATTTGATATGGTTAATGAATATACTAAATGGTTTTTTTTTTATTTAGAGCACAAAAGAAAAGAAGCAATCGGAGCAGCAAATAATTTAACTCAAGCATTAATTGATCACCTTAATGTCGGGTATAAAAACAAATATGAGAATGCAATTTTAAAAATTTATTTATTATCAGTTTTATAAAAGTATTTAAAATTTTTTTTTTTTTTTTTTTTTTACAGAGTGGCTCAAGCTTATTTAAATCAAAAAAAACTAGATGGTGAAGCTAAACAATTGTATTTAAGCGCTGTAAAATTTTCAAAACAAACTCAACAATGGTTATCGTTAGTTGAAAGTTTTAGTAATTCTCTTAAAGAAATAGGCGACATAGAAAATTGGTCAAAAACTATAGAAAATGATATGAAAATTATAACAACTGCTTTAGAATGTGCTTATAAAACATAAACATTATATTAAAATTAAAATAATGATTGAAAATTTTTTTTTTTTTCGATAATATTTATTAAAAATATATAATATATTTTATTGTACTCACCATAAGTTTTTTTTCATCAGTGAAATTTTTCGGCTTCCTTAATCTATTTTCCTCTTTAGTTTGTTTGTATTAATGGTTTTCATCGATGATTTACCTGAAAAGATTTTGATCATTTTAGATAAAGAAAATTATAATTAAACAAAGTTTTTTAAGTTTTTCAAAGTGTCATAAGTCCAACCTAAGAATTACAATGAAATTTGTTATATTTAACAGTGTTCATATTAAAACATTTTTTATAAATGCATATTTTCTTAATCTTGTATAACTTCTACAATTAATTATTGCACAATAGAATAATGTGAATTAAATTTAATAGAGATATTTACCTGATTTCATTTCATTTATCGTAATAAAATTGAAATCCTAAATTTGTACCATTCACATAATCTATCGATAAAGTACATAAAAAATTTTTGTTACATAACAAATTAGTAAAAGAAAAATTTTTTAAAAAATTTTATTCAATTGTATTATTGCTATAATTCTAAACAAAAAAAAAAAAAACAAAAAATTTAATAAGTTGATTAAACTCAGTTCATTTTATTATTATTAAATTTTTACATAAAAAATAAAATAATTAAGTATATATATATATATAAAGGCCCAAATTTTATATATATTTTTTTTTTTTAAAAATAATAAAAATTTTTATTAAACACATTATATATAATAATTAAGTACAAATAAATTTTTAACAAAATTTATATAAAATTTAATTAAAATATATATAAGAATATAAAAATGGCAATTAAAAAAGCCACATTATTTACTTATACCTATAAATCTGCTTTGGTAGATTTTATTTACATTACATAAAAGAGATTTTCAAATAATTCATCATCTATTATTATTATTATTATTATTGATATATAAATATATGTATTTATGTATTTTAAAATTAAAATTCACAATTAAAAAAATTTCATTAATACTTTTTAATATTTAAGTGATGTACATTAATTGTTATTAAAAAAAACTTACATAAAAATAATTAATAATAAGTAAAAATTTTCTTTTTTTCTTTCTATAATTGTTATTTATTAAATGATTAATATTTAATTAAAAAGGACGGATTAAATTTAATTCCTTTTTTTTTTATTAAAAACTTTAATTTAAATATTTAGTAAAAACTAAATCACATAAAATTAGTCAGATTAATTTATTTCATTAAAAAATACTATTAAAAAAAAAAAAAAAAATAGGGACGACACGTTATGCAATACTGTTTTTAAATAAATAACAAAAAAAAAAAAAAATTAAACAGCCAATGAATGTATTTATGTATGTTATTTTAACTAATAATAATAATAATAATTCTAATTGGTAATTTTATTAATTTACAATTCCCCCCCTCCTCTCCCACCATTTTCTTGCTTTTTATGTACAACAATAAAAAAAAAAAAACAATGGCTTATGTGTATTTATGTATCTTTCATTTTATGTATTTGATTTACCCAATAAATAAAAAAGTAAATAAATATTATCATCACGTCCAAAAAAAAATAAAAAATAAATTGACTACAAAAATATCATTTAAACAAAAAAGTTAATAAATAATTTGAGATTAAAAAATTGATTGATTATTTAAAACAATTTGATTTTACCTATAAAAAAAAATGTGAGCTATAATTAATGGCATTAAATATTTAAATGGAATGTTAATATGATGCCATCATAATAAAAATTTAATTTTTTACCCTAATTAAAATTATTATTACTATTTTTTGTTATTATTTATACAATATTAATACAGTTCAGTATAATATTATTTTTGTCTTGTTTTCAATATGGAGGAATGTATATAATTTTAACCTTTTTTTAATCTATAGATTCAAAAAAAAAAAAAAAAAAAATTAATAAATAACAATTACCCTGTCGTATGAGAACAATATTAAGGGTTTCTACTATTTTAAATCAAATGGGTAAATTTTTCTTCACCATTAATAATTTTATTTTTGTTATTATGTATCAGCTCTCGTTGGGATTTTCTTTTATCGTTATTTGAGATATGTAGGGTCCTCTCGTTCTTAAACTCGACGACGTTCTTCCTTCTTCTTTTTTATTTTTCCCATAGTGATAATTACCTACAGGCCCACTTCCGGATGAGCTCAATTTATTTAAATAATTAACGGTTTTTTTAACGGAATTGCAAGTTGTTAAATCATCCAGTTCCATTCTTCTCGGAAGGGATGATGTGTAAACTCTGCTGTTTTGTTCTTTTTCAAAATTCCTAGGCAACGAATCCGAATTTTGAATCCCTCCTTGGTTAATCCTGATTCTATTTTCTTGACTTTGTGCATTATTGTGACGATTTTGCATGACGGATTGTACGGATTCGTATTCGTAATAATTGGATACGGGTCTTTGGTGAATTTCTCTATTATCCCTTCTTTGAGAATGATAATGTTGTTTTTTCCTACTGTTAAAACAAATATAAAATGAAACAAAATGGTTTTTTACAACAAAAAATTACTCAAAAAAATAAAAAATAAATACTTACTTGAGATGATGTTGAATTTCTTCGTAATTTACATAATGTGAAAATTTAGCCGAATCCGTTATTCCCATTCTGCTACCAGGTCTACCCATTTCTCCATATACGTCATAATTATCAGATCGAAAATTTATCTTTGGATTATCTAATTTCTATAAAATAAAAAAATTATGAGTATTTTCCAGCTTGAATAAAACAAATCAAGGTTTTTTAGTAACGAACCTGTTGAATGGCTTGTTCAAACTTTTCCTCTTTATCATCAAAAGGATATTGTCCTTTTCTTTCCACGTGTTTCTTTTGATGTTTTGCTCTTAATTGATGTATACGTTCGCTCCTACTCTGAGATAAACTCTCCTTCGACTCATCACCCTTTTTCTCATTATTGCTGCTTTTATTTTCCATGCTAAATTTCCTCTGCCATTCCGTCTCCTTATCACTAAAATCGTAACTTTTTTTTCTAGGTTTTTGATCGGCAGAACTACAACTATTCAAATCCTCATCGTATAAAAGTCTTTGGCTTTGAGACGAATATATATTCCTATTGTTTCCTTCCTTGTATGGATCACTGACCACGGGATTGGATTTTCTCGAATAGCTACCCCTAATGTTTTTTTCATCTTCTTTAACATTATATTTTTGATCAAAGTAATTAGGTACGCCGTTGGTTTTACTCTGAAAAAAGCAGTACAAAGTTATAAATGACATTTAAAAAAAAAAAAAAAAGTCTAAGAGTCACATACTTGAATTTCCTGTTGTTGCCTCACTAATAACTTCCGGTATTGTTCTTGAATTTTTTCATATTCTTCTTGAGCAGCAATTCTTGCGTCATCTTTTACCTTTTCCGGATTAACTTCTTCCTTTTTAAAATCCTCACCATCTTCGTCATCTATTTCTATTTGATATTCCGAATCCATTGTTTTCCTGTGTTTTCCAAACCTTTAATAAGAAAATTTTGCGTGATATTTTTTTAAATAATTTTTTTTTTTTTTTTTTGGAGGGGGGGGGGGTAAAATTTACAAACCTAAACATCGATCCGATCCCTTTAAGCAACCCGGCTTTCTTTTTGTTGTGCTGTTTGGAATCTCTTATAGCGTTTAATGATAACTGTCGCGGAGTTCCTCTGCTTAAAGAATTAAAATCATCCGGTTCGTTACTTCCACCAAAACTTTCTTCTTCTGATACTGCTGAAATAGTCATATAAAAAAAAAAATACAATTATTATTATTTTCTTAATATTTTTTAAAAATAAAAAAAATTTTTCAACTTACGGGTTTCCATGTGATTTCTTAAACCTAAAGGTGCTTCGTAACTTCTATCTACGGCAGCTCTAAAACTTTCATTGCATCCTCTACCTCTGACAACCCTAATAGCACCCTGCCCGTTCCTATACGTATAAGCTGGATCAAGGTCTTCAGCCATTTGAACCTGAAATCATCGACGGTTTGAATGTAATTTTTGTGGTTTATTCCAAAAAGAAAAGGTTGGAAAAAAAAAAATTTTATAAACATACTTCTTGAACCATTGTTTGAAGAGATTCTAAACTTGAAGATTTTTTCATTCCTAGAGCAGGCCCAATGTCCAATTTTCCTCGTGATACATTTTCTGTAATTAATATTAAAAAAAAAAAAAAAAACCGTTTTAATTTCAAATCAATAATAATTTACACATGAAGTCGTGTAATTAAATTTTGATAAATATAAAAAAAAAATTATTTAAATTTGTCTGATTGAAGTATATATATATATATATATATATATATATATTATAACCCTGTAATATTATTAGGGTAGTAGTTCTGTGGCTTTATCATTTATATACATACCATTTGTTAAATTATCAGTCACTGACATGGCAATTGATTCCGCTGAACCAGGTCTTACAAGGGCTCTACCGGCTACAAAAAAATAAACAAAACCGCTTTTATGTTAATTACAGATCATGCAAATACAATTAATTACTGCTTGTTAAAAATCATATATATATAAAAAGATTTTTAAAAGCAGAAATCATTATTTTTAGAAATATTATTGGTATAACAAATATTCTGAAAGAACGGAGAAAAAACAAACGTCATGCTGCTATTAATCAACATGCAGAAAAAAAAAAAAAATTTTCTTAAATAAAAAAATTTGGATATAAATGTGCAAATAAAACAAGAAAATCAAAAAAGTATATAGAAAAGTTTTAAAAACGAATATACACGCACACACACACACACATTTTAATAGAGTTAACTTATTTTCCTATCACCTTTTATTCAACAAAAAAAAATATATATATATATATATATTACAAATATTTTTATTTTTGCAAGATAAGCAGCTTGTGATTGATTGGTGACAAACAAACAAACGCCATTTTGCCGGCAAAAAAGATGACGTTTAAAAAAAAAAAAAAAATGTCTTCATCCGTCAATTTAGTGTTATAAATATGTTAATGATTATTTTACGCAAACATTTTCAATCTGTGTTTTCATTTACGACAACTATTTTAAAAAAAAAAAAAAAAATTTATATATGTGTGTGAAAACAAAGAAAATAAACTAACGTTCGAGTAATTCCTGTCGGATTTCAGCAATTTTATTACTGATTTTAGCTTTCGTCTGATCCGTTTGCAAATTCTGCTGTTTTTCTTCTCTCTTTTTCTTATTCCTTCTATACGTATCGGTATTTTTGGCATCTAATGTCGCATGTCGTTTTTCAGACATACTCTGACGTCCGATTCCATCCCGTGAAAATCCTGCCGCATTTTCATCTAATGATAATCTAGAAAAAATAACAATGAAATTTTAAATTTCGAATAAGGTACAATAAAAAAAATCAAGATTAGGGATACTCACTGGCTAGCATAAGCAACATCTCGTCCCGTTAAATTTTGATTATTATTATTATTCGAAGGATTAGAATCGGAAATTTTATAATTTTCAGGTGGTTTTCTAGAAGAGTCTCTGTATAAAATGTTTTTAATTAATTACACGATTGATTAAAATAATAATAATAATAATAATAATATTAATAGTTACCTGACTGTATTGGCATCCATTTGATAATCTTCTTCTATTAATACCGGTTCAGCAGCAACGGGATTTATTGTAGGGCTATTTAATTGTTTTCCATTTGGATTGGACACGTTATTAATGTTCCATGTCGTTTCGTGTGTCGCCTATTTTCCACAGAATATTAATTTAAATTTAAAAAATTTTTTTTTTAAAATGAAAATTATCGAAAATTAAAGATTACTCACCCTGTAATAACTTTCGTTTCTCAAGGCATTATTGTTTGCCGGATGATTGGGAAGATGGCCGGTTAAACGATCTATGACTGGATTCCGGGATGAGGAAAATTTTTGCGACTTATGACTATTATTGCTCATATAAGAATCGTTGTTTGATTTATCGAATTTAAATGAATTATCCGATGGTGGTAAAAAAATAACCGTCGAGTCTGAGGTTTCACTGCATATGGAATGGTCGGGAGTGATGCCTTCAGCATCCGATCGACATATATCAACTCCTATTGGAAAATAAAAAAAAAAAAAAATTTTGTAGAGTATAATATTA
>NW_002987244.1:184163-193299 GCF_000006295.1 Pediculus humanus corporis | reverse complement strand
GAGCAGAAGGATTAGAAATTTTTCTAGCTACCGTTAATGTTATGGTACCAGGTTTTGGACCTTCTATATAAAGCATCGCCCTTCGCAATGTTTCCATTGCATTTGCATTGCTTTGATTGAGTAAAGATTTACCATTTACGTTTAATAATTGATCATTGGTTTTTAAACGTCCATCTCTAGATGCTGCACCTCCATTTAATACACTTTTTACAAAAATACCTACGAAAAATATTTTACAACAACTCAGGTAATTTTCAATTTATTCAAGTGATAAAAACCAAACAACAAAACCTAATTTTAACAAGCTAACCTAAATCTACTGATTGATTAGAAGTGGATGAAGAATCCATGGTATTGGAATGATTTTGATTAGCTGAAGTTTTTCCTTTTACCGAAACACCTAAACCAGCTTTTTCTGTGTCATGTACGGGAATGTCAAAAGTAAGAATTTCTCTGTGACGCCAAGGAAAAATTTGACTTTCATCAAAATCCTTTGTATTTTTCTGCTATTAAAAAAAAAAATTAAAAAAATTTAAAGAGAAACATGATTTGAATGTGTACCAAAAATTAATGTAAAATATTAAAAATTTTTTTATAAAAATGTAAACTTACCTCTTTGTGATGAATATCTTCTTGCCTTGATACAGATATTTTTACGATTGATCCTGTTGGAGCTTGTCGTAAAATGGCAACAGCTTCGGGTTGAGTTTTTCCCATCATTTCGATATCATTCACGCGTAAAAGTCTATCTCCGGGTCGCAAACGGCCATCTTCAACAGCTGCTCCCTGTTTTATTAAAATTTCATTATAAAATTCAATCAATTATTATTATTTTTAAATGAAATAAATTAACTTACCTGTGGTAAAATATTTTTAATATATATGGGACATTTTCCTCCGGCAGGATTATCTCTCGTTGTAATTGAAAACCCTAAACCGGACGGTCCCTTGAGAAGTTCTAAATCTATTTTTTTCCCCATTTTTTTCGTGTTGGCTGATTGTAGGATGTTACCACCGGTAGAACCTCCGTGAAGTATTTTTTTTGTAGGACTCACCGTGGCCACTTTTGCAGAATTGTTCATAACTGAAAAATCATTATAAACGCATACATTTCATCAAAATTTAATTTTCACAAAGGAAGAAGTAAAAAAAAAAAAAATTTCCAAAATTACTTTTTTTATGTCCTTCTACCATATTATCATTTGGCGTATTCGTATCCAAAGAATGTATTGAAAAAGATTGCTGCCTAGTTAAAATGTTACTATTGGATGATGTTTTATTAGATTTAATTACTTTTAAACATAATTCACCGGAAGACAATGAATTTTTAAATATTTCTTGTACTCTAAAAAATTAAATAAATAAATTATAAAAATAAATATATACATTTTAATTAGTATTATTTTACTTACTTTTGAAATGGCTCATTCAATAAATTTGATCCATTTATTTCAATAATTCGATCTGAAACGGATAATCTACCGTCTTTGTGGACTCTCCCTCCAGGCTCTATTCCTTGTATAAGCAAACCTCTATCTCTACCATCGCTATCGTAGTCTGGAACAACGTGAATTCCCAATGGCCCAACTTCGTTTTTTAAAATAACGAACTCGGAATTCTATAAAAAAAAAAAAAGAAATTTATTATCGACGATAAAAGACAATTTTTTTTGAAAAAAAAAAAAAAAGAAGAAAATTACCAAATTTCCCTCTTCAGAAATATTATTATTATCTGACTTTTTAGACGGTAAAGAATTAAATGAATTTGCTTGACCGAGAGGTTCCCTCCTTTTAAAGTCTCTTTGTAAAGAGGAATGAGAGGATCTGCTGCTTCCTCTGTCATAATTAGCTCTCTCCGTCCATTTTAACCTAAAAATCATTTTTTTTTTTTTTTATAATCAATATCTTAATCTTAATTTTATCTCTGATGTATTATCAAGGGTGATGACAAACTTTATCTAATTTTTTGTTCTAGTTTCAGTACGATAAAGAATGGTAAGTAAATGTTTATTTTTAGTAAATCGTTAACAAAAAAAAAACGAAGAGTTTAGTATATTTATTGAAATATTCCATTTTTTACCCTATTTCTTCCGGTAAAAATTGCATGGATAATCTATTGGAACCATCTCTTTGAAATTTTGACGGGGATATTAATGTTTTATCATCATCTTCCTCCTCTTCTTCCCGACAAATCCAATTAGGTTTTGAATATCCATTTAATACCTTATCCTAAATAATTAAAAATTATAAAATTTAAAAATCATTGAATAAAATGAAAACAAATATTAGTATATATATTTAATTAAAATAAATTAAGTATTAAAACGTTGTTTACGTTTTTACAATGATCTACGGTGTCATCCACATCGGTGATTATAGGAGCAGCCGACCACCTTTTATTAGCTGAATTGCTAGGCGGTGCTCCTGAAATGAATCCAGAAACATTATTTGAATTTTCCAACTGGTTTAGCGCAGGTTCACTTCCTCGCCTTACTTGAAGAGCATTAGAAATTAATTGTTCACTTGTGACTTCAATATCGGACGTTTGAGGGTAACATTTTGCATCTCCCTGAAAAATCAAAATCGATATTTAGTCTCACACTTAATGATATTAATTATCGTAATCATCATATAAAACACTCGCTTGAAAAATATCAGGACTTCCGGTTCCGACAGAACTCCCACTCGCACCATCTCCACCTCCGTGATGAGGTCCATCACCATCGGAAAATGTAGCCACGATTTGTTCTCTGTCGTCAGCAACATCGTTAAGTCTATCATCCGGATCGAGAATTCCACCATCAGAAGTTTGCAAACTTTGGACTACAACCCACGAATCAGCTCCCTAAAAAAATAAAAATAATTTAATTAATAACGATTAAAAAACAAATTCAATATTTTCATCTTTTTTTAATATTAAACCTGAAAAAGTATTAATAATTAAAACAAACAACAAGTTTTTCCCCAAAAAAAATGTTAAAAATGAATTCGTTTCTTTATTATTTGAGCAAAGGTAACAACTGACAAAATGTTTTATGGGGGGAGGGGGGGGGAAACTTGGAAATAAATTTAAAATAAATTTCGCAAAGAGTCAGCCTTCATATTATGAAATTAAATTATGATGATGGAGGATGATGATGATGATGGTGATGATTATTTGTTAATATTATGATAAACTCTTACATTTTTTTTTAAATAAAAAAAGGCCAGCAGGAGTTAAAATAAAATAATTTATTATAATGTATGAATGTAAATGGTAGGAGTTAAATATAAAAAACTCACCGGCGGTTCGGTTGATGGCAAACCCAAATAGGTTTTTTGCAATTTACTTCTATTAAACTCTGATTGATAATGACTTTTTGTTTTCCTTTCAATTCCATTTAAAAATTCCTCTTTATAATGATCATTATTTGAGGGATTATTACAAGAGTCTAATGAATTTTTTTTTATAATTAATTGTTTGGCTTCGCGGTGGGTGTTATATTCTGCTAAACTTTTTTGTAATTTTTCCACGTTATACGTTTGCCTCCAACCGAACAAATGAACAAATTTTTCCGCGACTTCCGAACACTTATTATTATTGTCTTTACGTAAATTCTGACCATTTTCAAACATGTTTTTATATATATATATATATATATTTTTTAAAAACAAACAAAGTAAATGAAAATTATAAATTCAAGTCAGATTTTTTACTTAATTAAAAAAAAAATAACTATAAATTTATTATTAAAAAACTTATTAATTAATTATTCACAAAACGTTAAATGACTTATATATTTTACGTAACTATTATCATAGAGAAAATATCACAATTAAACATAAATATAACTGACGAATTTTTTTTACCGCGAAGGTCATGAACGTGGGAAAAAAAATATTTAAAAAAAAATTTTTTTTTTTTTTTTTTTCGCATGAATCTTGAAAATATTCAATCATGTTTTTGTGCGTAATTTTTTTAGCAAGGCTTAGACGAGGTCGAACCGTTTTTGTACTTTTTTTTTTTTTCTTTAGTATCAAACAAAAAACAAATACAGGTTCACAATAGACAACACAAACAAATGTTATTTATATAAGATTTTTTTTTTTTGAAAAAAAAAAAAAAAAAATTCAACCTAATTCTTTTACAAATCAATATTTCACGTCATTTTCTTACAAAATCCCTACTTGATAAGAGTATTACAAAATAATTATTAATTAACAAACGTTAATTCACACAAATTTAAATATGACAAACAAACATTGCATTTTGGTTATAATCGCTATTGTTCCGTAAAAAAAATTATTATTATTAATAATTTAATAATTTTTAGTAACGTTCGAGTGTTATAAATGTTTTCTTAAAACAAAACAGAAAAATTTCTATTAAAATATTTAAAAGTAAAAACAAGTATAAATTTGCCGAAAATATATGTTATTTAAAACACTGTTAAAACAATTATAACATTTAATACCACAAAATACCAACTTTACGTAATAACTTTTAAAATTATCAATATATATATATCTCTTAGAGATTCGTATCTAATCACAAAACCTTATATAAATTTGTTTTTAAAAAAACCATAATTAAATATACATAGTTTGAAATAATAAAAAAATAACGTTTTGTACACACACTAAACAAAAGTAAAAAAATATTTTATCTAAGGCCCCTATGCGAGGGTTATACACCCAAAAGTTGATGTTGACAAATTGTTTATACCGATGGAGTTAAAGAGAACTTTAAATCGAAACAACATTATTATTATTGTATAAATAGTGAACAGGAAAGAATGCTATTTTTTAAAACAAACAAACAACATTGAGGCCGAATAAAAATCATAAAGAAAATAATAAAAGTATGTCAGCTTTTCATTTATAAAATACGAAAGCTTAATTTCAATGGGAAAAAAATGAAGAACAAAAAAAAAAACAAAAACTCCATTAAGAGAAAATAATCAATATCAAATACACAATGAATTATTTAATTCTGGAGGGTTCGATAATTGGGTAAAACATGAAGACCTCAAAAAATGTACAATAATAATAAAACCTACACAATACCTGCACCCTCTCATTTCTCTCAAGAGATGCCATGATTGATTGTTACAATCACCATTTTCACTCAGACATAAATGAACCTAATTGTTGGTAAACAAAATAAAAATAATAATAATTTTTGAAAACTATTTTAAAAAATGGTGTAAAACAACTAAAATTTCCGTGCTAGTAAAGGAAAAAACTAAAATAGTTTAGTGAGAATCACTGGAAGCCATATGACAAACGATTTAAACTAATTAATAAATGACCTGAAGAACTATTTACAAAAAAAAAAAAAAAACAAAAGAAAGCGTACTACAATAACTACTAATGCGTAACATATAAATAAATATATATACTACAAAAATTTATATATAAAAATATACTTATTTAATTTAATAAAAAAAAAAAAAAAAATATGTTGCATTATCAGTAAAATGCGAAGGTTAAATTTTGGGGTCATTCAAAAAACAAAACAAAGACTTATCAAGTTTATATTCTAATACTGGTATTTTCATTTTTCTAGAAAACTTATTTATACTTAGGTATATATATGAAAAAAAAGAAAACACATGACTGAACTTTTTAATATAAAAAATTACGAGATGGGAAAAAATATAATAATAATAACTTGTGTAAATATTTAAAGGAATCGAATTTTAAATTATTTAAGTTAAAATCTAAATCAATAATTTTTTTTTTTTTTAAATAAATAAAAGAATACATTTTTTAATATGCAATACAAACAAAAAATTATTATTTTAAATTTTTTTAAATGCTTTAGTTGCTGAATTTTTTTTTTTTTAATGCTGATTAAAGAACAACCTTTGTCTGTTTGGCAATTTTCTTTCTTTCTTTTTTTTATTTGCATAATTTACATTCAAATAACAATTTTTTATTTATAATGTAGAAAATTTCATTTTTAATAGTTTAAATATTATTATTATTATTATTGATTTTTATAAACTCAATAAAATTTCTATTATAATTTTTTAGTTAATGTTTTTAATATGAAATCCGTTGGAACCAACGAAATTAATTTACACTAGGTCAATGTGTAAATATTTTCAACGTGGCAATAGAATTATTCCAAATACCTTAAATTATTAGAAAATAATCGAACGTATATCATTACAGTTGTATAAATTTTTAGTTTTTCACCAAATAATCATATGATAAAAAAATCTTTGAAGTGATCATAAGAAAATGAGTTTATTTTTACACCCCTACTTCAATTACTTTTAAAACAAAAAAAAAAAAAAAAATTAAATAAAGTAAAATTTCACTTCACGCTTATTTTAAACATAATGTTTGTTTATTAAAAATAAATATCCTTTCCTTTCCTTTCCTTTACACCCTTTAGTTCTAATTACAAAATAAATTGAAACATTTTAAAATTCTCAATGTTTATAAATAAAAGAAAAGTTTTTTGACTGATCTCATGAATTGACATTGAAATTAAGTAATGAATTCAAATTTTCACAATGCACATTTTACAATAAGCGAAAATAAGTAGAAAAAATAATATTTTAAAGCAAAATCTATGCATTTGAAGCGATGTAAAGAAAACTATAATCATATTTTCCCTTTTTTTAAAGTGAAATTTTTCTTTTTTATTTAAATTAAATGCAACATTAATTTACCTTCAATTTACACAAAATTATAATCGACGACATAAATATTAACTATTATTATTAACTATTATTTTCAAAAATTAATTAAACTCCCCAAAAAAAAAAAAAAAAAACCAAAAACTTTAAATTAAAATTCGTTCAATTATGTATAAACAAACATATTTGTAACTTTCTACTCTTGATAATAATAATAAAAAAAATATATATTTAAAAACTTAAAAGAAAAAAAAAAAAAAAATTTCACCACAAATTTAAGATCAATGACCATTGAAATTTATTATTAAAATTATTTAATTCTTATTTTTTAACCACTTTCAAATAATAAAAATAAATATTATTATTAATGTATAATTAATTAAAAAAACCGTATACAAATTTTAGAAAGAAAATTTTTTTTTTAAAATTAAGCCGATTCCCCATATTTTAATTTAATTTAATTCCATTGGTGAACTTAATTTTTTTAAAAAAAAAAAAAAAAAAACTAATAAAATTTTATGTAAAAACATTTAATACTTCAACTTGAATATATAAATTTAAAAAATTATTATTATTATTATTTATATTAAATTATTTAGCCTGACACGTAGAACGGTTTTTTTTTTTTTTTTTTTTTTATATGATAAAAACAAATTCGTATAAAATATTTTTTGTGCACACACTTTATATTTTAATCACTTTAAAAAATATGTATTTAAACACATACTACTACTACTACTACTACTAGTCGATAAATATTAAAAAAATTAATATTATAACTCTTGTAAAATTGTTTTACATAAACTAATCACTCAAAAGACACCCCCAGACAGAAAAAAAAAAAAATAAAAGAAAAAGTAACCTTCTCTTTCCTGCAACCAGTTTACTACTGAACCTGAAACTTGACTTATACACACGCAATTTGCCAACATTTTTAACTTTCACGTTTTTTTTTTTTTTTTTTTTTTATTAATGAAAACAAATCACGGTTTGGGTTCAAGTACAATTGCGGTCATTGATCGTCCTTAATAAATTAATTACATCTATATATAATATTACAATTTAAGTTAATAAATTAATAATTTAAAAATTTTTAATTAATGTAAATAAATAAATAAATAAAGGGAAAACTAACAAAATTTTGTTAAATTATTTTTATACATTAATTGTGATCGTTTGGAAAAATCATTTCAAAAGAATTTTTCTGTTTCTCAAAAATTAGTTTTTGAAAAAAAAAAAAAGGGTTATGTAATCTGTAATTTGTAAAGAATAGAATTTCAAACGTATAAATAATTCTCAAGGATTATTATTATTTTGTTCTCTAGGTGAAATTCTAATGAATATTTCAAAAGATCATGCTTTTTTTTTTTTTTTTTCTTTTCTATTTGTCCACTTTGTTACTTAATACGGCTAAACAACCTTATATTAAATACAAATAAAATTAAATAATTAAAAAAAAAAAAAAAACTAAACAATAAATTTCTTAACATATAAATATATACGACGACGTATGCGTGTGTGCAAATTAATAAATAACAAAAAGCTATATATAATAACATTATTTAACTTGATTTAAGTTAAAGATGTAAAACAAACGAGCTTGTAGCGCCATCACTATCCATGAGTCCCTTTGGCGCAGCGGATAGCGCGTTGGACTTCTAATCCAAAGGTCGTGGGTTCGATCCCCACAAGGGATGATACGATTTAATTTTTTTTAAACCTCTTTTTTTTTATATTTTAACTTTGTGATTTTAATTTTTGAAAAATTTTTTTTTTTGTACTCAAATACATAAAAATTATAATGAATATAAATAGCCTATATATATGTTGCATACTTTAAACAAATTATAAACAAAAGTTAACTTTAATGGGAGCAGAAATGAAAATATAAAAAAAAAAAAAAAAAAAAACTTAAATATATATAAGGAAACAATGCTATTTTCTCCGAATTTAATTAAGGCATTATTTATTTAAAAGCCTACGTACAATACGTTGATCTAAATCATTAAAAAAATAATGAGACATACTGTAAATAATACATATATATATATGTTACAAAATAAAAGGAAACAGATTTTTAGAAAAACCTTACAACAGAGAACGTTGATTTGCAAAACGATCTAATGCTTGATTGAAAGAAAAAAAAAAAAAAAAAAAAAAAAAATGTCCACAAACATATGAATTAAATTTATAAAATGCATATCAGTATTTTACAAATGTTTGTAATAATGCTACCTATTTATTTATATATAATTTTATTATTTCGAAATCAAAAAAAAAAAAACAACGTATTAGATCATTTTATTAAAAATACAGGTGCTAAAAAAATTTTATGTAATATTTTCAAATGCACCGGAAAGTATAACAACAACAAACTTGATAAATATATATAATCATTTTTTTTTTGTTTAAAACTGGAATTCGATAAATTCATTGATTCGTACAACAAAACCAAATTCAAGGATTCGAATGTTTCAGGTAGTAATTTTTTTAAATGTATCATCT
>NW_002987244.1:179869-184143 GCF_000006295.1 Pediculus humanus corporis | reverse complement strand
GTGAATTATTCATTATTTTTTTAGAGAAAAAAAAAAAAAAAGAAAAAATGACTAATACCATTTATTATGACGCATGAGCCAAGATGAAACGTCACTTATATTGGAATGCGTATAGCCTAACTCGTCAAATAAAAAACTTTGACGTGTTTGTATTTTTAATAATCTGTACCTGATAAGTATTAAGAAATTATAACCGGTATCACAACAATACAATAATAAATTTACTTATAAATTATTTTAAAATAATAATGTTTTATATCACTCTCGGTGGATATGTAAAAACCACACCTGTTTTTGTAAAATAAATGCTTTGTTGTGTTTCATTTAAACATGTATTTGTGCACGTAAATATAAATTTTTCTAATGTATTTTATTAAAATAATGAAAAATATATTAAATCCTTATTTTATTTTGAAAAACAAACTTTTAAAATTTTTACTTTTTCATTTATTTTTACCCTTCTTACATTTCATAAATATACATTTTTATTTAGAATCATATTTAATTTTTTTTTAAAAAGTATTTTATGATAATGCATTATTAACCAAGAATCACATTAAAAGTTATTCTATAAAACTTAGAAATATTATCGAGTAAAATGTAGTTTCGAGTACATTTTCAAAACTGCTTCTTCGATTTATAATATATTTAATGTTTTAAAAACCGATTTGCTCAGAAAAAATTATAAAAATAAATAACATTTTTAATAGTTCATTTCTTAACTATATAAGAACAGCACACAGTAAGAAAAAGTTTAAATTTATTATGTAATATGAAACATAAATAATGACAGAAATATTAATGGTGATTATTAGGGTCGAAGAAATGCCATTCATAAATTTAAGTTCAGTCATGTTCTGTTTATAAGATGTATTTTTTCTAACTTTTATTAAGTTTGATTTAGCTAATTTTCTATAATCTAATATTATATTCTTATAAATAATGTATTTAAAAAATGTTTAAAACAGAAAAAAGCAGAATAAAACTTGATATGTCTTTAAGGAGAAAAATAATTCAAGTATTTAACAAATAGTAATGAGTTACACAGAAATTATGATTTTAAAATATTTTATCGAATTACAAGGCTGATAATTTTGATTCACTCGTGTAAAAATTTATCATTAGTTATTACATAATATTATGGAGAATGTCAAAAATGTAAAAGTGTAGATTTATTCAAGATAATGACTTTAGAGTACTTACAAGATATTGGTTTCACTATTAGAACTTTTGATGCTGTTTCTAATAAAGGAATGAGCAAAAAATAAAAATTTCACTTGTTTTACTTACAACAACAGTAAAAGTGAATGAACCTTTTCCTTGTTAACATGTTAGGGAAGAACTTTGTTTGTTACAATGAATTTATGTACTTACTTTTCCTGTTGCTTTTTTATAACGAAGTGTTGCTTGACGTATAAGATCACGCACCGTAATGAATCCATCTCCGCAAGGCACTACAACTCTAACTGGACCAAAACATACTGTAACCTTCATAATCCAAGTAGAGAAAAAAACGAGAAAACTACTGAAATAAATTTCACGAACAAAAACACTTTGATAAAAAAAGGCACTTTTTTATAAAATCACTTTTTGAAAGTATTTAAATCTTTCATTATACATTAAACTTATTCAATAAAATATACTCTTCACTATGTTTCCGCCATATTGCTTATAAACAAAACACGACCACCTGGCATATTAATATTATGACAGAAAGATTAAATTTTAAAAAATTACTTTAAATTCATCGTCATCGATATTAGAAAAGGTAGCCGTAAACTCGACAAATGACATATTGTACAATTAACTTGAATTTACAAAATTTTATAGGTAAACAAACCGAAAGGCATTTTAATAATCAGACTTAATAAATAACTTTCCCCCACAACACAGAGACGCGACGCTACATCAAACTATTACAGTGAAATAACTTTACTGTGAAGCGATATTAACAAAACAATCGGTTTTAGTTTCTTATTTACTCGACAGGTAACGCTAATAAATGGTTGTTTTTTTTTTGGCGCGAAATAAAGAAATTAAAAATTTTTCAGTTATTTTAACGTAAATTAATGTCTATTTATAAAATACCTGCGTGTTTATTATTAATAGACTGAAATTTTGTAATGATATTTATAATTAAAAAATTTTTTTTTATTAATTCGATTATTTTAGTACTAAATTTTAATTTATGGAGTGGCAAGACTGGAATTGAGACGATGTCCTTAAAGTTTTAATATAAATACACAATTGTGATATTATTATAATTAAAAAAATATTATATTTAATTTTAATGTGGTCGTTTTTTTTTTTTTTTTTAATTTATAATGGGTTATAACAGATTAAATATGACCGAATTTAATTCGTCTTGATAAATAGGGGGGAAAAAAAATGTTTTTGGAATACTACGATATTTTATATTTTTTTTATTATTCATGACTAAAATTTAGTTTTAATTTTAATTATTGGTAATTAGTTTTAATGTAATTATATAAATAATGACCTGGGAAAATGTTTTTATTTCTTCTATTTATATTACCTTTATGATTGGAATGTTTTGGTAATAACCAAATCTATTTTAATTTCTATGCTTTTTTTTAAAATTTTAATAAGGAATCATTTTATAAACATAAATATTACTCCTGATTATAATTTTAGGGTTATAATTAATTTCAAACTCAAGTTTTATGGAGTCATATTTTTGATATTTTTATTTTTAACGATTTATCAGATAGGTGAAAACATTATTTCTTATTTATTTATTAACTACATTTCAAAATTCAATATTTTTCAAGTAAAATCAAGCTATCAGTAAGTATAAAGATTGCTCATAAAACTTATAAAAAAAAAAACTTTTTTCATATTTGTGCCTATTTTCTATAGATCCGATAAACAGAACCAGTGTAGTTTGACTTGGATTGAACTGAAAACTAAAATTAAAAGTATTATTAAATATATGAAACATCTTAGACAAGAAGAGCCTGGAATGGCAAGTATATATTTTTTATATGTATAATTTTATGTTCCTAACAAATTTTTGTAATTTAATTATGTAATGTACATAATTTCAATCCTAAAATTTTTTTTTTTTTAGTTCTGCTTGTTTAGCTGTATTTTCTTTTTAAGTATTATTAAAATAGACCAATATATATCAAATTTACAGTCTCTTCATACATTTGTTATTGTATTTATGATAGTACCTGTATTGATTAGTCATTTTTTGGTGCCTATTTATTGGAAAATATCATTAAATTTTAAGAAAAATTATGGTAAAATTATTATTTTATAATAATTAGATTTACAATACATTAATTTAAATATATTAGTTTTTTTTATTTTTTAAAGATTTTTTAATAGTTTTTAAAATTATCATTTAAGGTCAATTATTAAATTCTGAAGAAGAATTTATTCCTATTACTAATCATGATACTTTAAAAATATTACAACAAGCCGAAGATTATCAACAAGTAATGAATCATGAAGATCTCAATGATTTACTCTTAGACGATATAAGTATGGACACTAACATTACGACAGGTAATTTTTTTTTTAATTTTTCCATAAATGCCTAAATTACATTTAAATAGAATAGTAATACATGAATTTTAATTATTGTATTATAAGACTGAAAATATGTGTTAAAATGTAAATATTTTTTTATAATTTTTTATCTGCAAATATGATTTTAAGATTTTAATATTTCTGTATATACCTAATTTTTTTTGTTTTATAAATGCATTAATTATTTAAAACCTTAATTAAAGAAAAAAAATTACTAATCATTTTATTTTAAATAATTTTTTGCATTTTAAAAAATAATCAAAATTTGTATAAAAAAAAAAATTAAACCTACTTGTATTTTTCTAAAAAAAAAAAAAAATTAGCAAATCTTGGTAAAGTCATATTGTTTGACTTTTATTTTTAAGTTAATAAATAATAAATATAAAAAAAGAAAGAAAAATTATTGGAGTTAATTTTATTTAAAAATAAACCATCTCAATTTCACACAAAAATATTTTTGATAAAATAATTCTTTTGTAACTTTACGCCATTTTACTAATGAAAGTGATATTAATTTGGCTTAAATAAAATTATCGAGTTATTATTTTCAGATTCCCTATTTCATGAAATGCATTCAAACAAATTTCTCAAAACAAGTGTAACTGATACAGAATCATCAAGTGATACAGATAGTATGGAAGTTTTTTGGATAGAAAATAGGTAAACATTTTTTATAATGAAAATATTGAAAATAAAAAATTTTTTAATAAATTATT
>NW_002987244.1:173424-179849 GCF_000006295.1 Pediculus humanus corporis | reverse complement strand
ATACCTTGTTTTATTGCTATCTCATGACAAAGCCCCTATAATTTTAAAAAAAAATTACAGCATAAAAAAATTCTTTTCCAATATTTTAATATGATACACACCTTATGAGAATTATGATCCACAAGTGCTCCTATTATATAAACTTTATTTTCATCTAATTGATTAATTACATTTTCAGAATCACTTGTTAAATAAACAAGAGAATCCTTATTAAATAAGTCAAGATAACTTTCTGAATGGAAAAACACATCCCACTTTTGGTAACCATTATGCTTTTCCATTTCTTTCATAGATAGACCATTAAAATTCACTACATAAAACTGCAATGGGTTTTTAGATCTCCTATTGTGGCTATAACACCTAAGAACTTGACTTATGCATTTGGCAATATCTTTAGAAGACATTAAATGATCAAAAGAAAAATCAAGAACCACCTTTTGTTTACAATTGCTTGTGGACATTTTTGAATTTTTTAATTCTTTTCTCGTAGGACCTAATTTAATATTTTTCTCCCTCGCTTCTTGCCTTTTTAATTTTAATTTGTGTTTTTCCTTTGCCCTAAAAATTATACGGATTACAAAAAAATTTTGGAAAAAGTAGTTTTTCAACTTAAAATATTACCTTTTTTCTGACAACAGAGACAACCATTTTTCTTTCTTTTTTAATCGTTTCAATTGTCTTTTCGATAATTTTTGTTCTGTATCAGTTGTAGTAGTATTCGAAGCAGGAGCAAATTCATTATCATCTTTAGCCGTAATTATTTCTTTTTCTAAGTTTGATAAATTAACATCAGTTACCAAATCCATTGTAACAGATTTCAATGTGTTAGAGGTTTAAAGTAGAAAGTTGTATTTAAAAAAATCTAATTCCACGTTAAAAAATTTGAAGTTTAGAGCAGTGAAACAATTTTAATAATGTGTGGCAATTATCTAGAATACATTCGTAGCGATGGATTAATTTTTTAAACTGACGTATCTATCATTTGCTCAAGTTTTAATTAAATATTTGATTCATATTAATTTTAAAATAGTTTTAATAATGTATTCAAAGTATTTTTTCATTATTCAAAAACACCTGTTAACTGTAATTTTTGTTTTTTGAAAAATTAACTAAAAATTCATTAAATAAAAAATAAAAATGCATGACCTTTTTACTCAAGTTCTTGGTAAAAAAGATTTGTCAAAGGTATGTCCTACAAAATTTTAAATTAAAAGTTTATGTTTAATGTAAATAATTATTAGTTTAGTTACCCTTTGTTTAAATCTTAAAACAGTTAAATGTTTTTCACAAAATGTTTATACAATTGATTAAAAACTAAAATTAATATATTTTATTTTTGAAATGCATGAATGAATTTTTTCATTAAAGAAATTCTTATTGTCAAAATGACTGATATATTTTTAATAATTTGACAAATTTATTGCAATTATATATATAAATATAGCTATAAAAAAAAATTTTTTTTCACAGGCTGGTGATTTATTCACTGTTAGTGATATTGAAATTTCAAATGATTTATCAGAAGTAATTAAAACCATATTGGACATAACATCAAATTCTGATTATGTTAACAATGACAATGATCAAAGTGTAGTAGAAATATGTATAACAAGAGTTACATCAGCAATAAGAGAAACAGGTAGTATGGAATCACATGCAGATGCTCTTGTTGAACTTTTACAAAATTGCCTTAATCATAGTTTAAAACCAACATCAAAAGATGAAGATCCACCACATGCCAAAATTGCTGCAGATATCATTTCTTGTATATTTTTAGCAAGTATTTTTTTTAATTTCTTAAATTTTACAACCTTTAACATTTTAATTACAGTAGTGGTTTTTGTCTAAATTTCATTTTTAATCTTTGATTTATATATTTTTAAAGAATTATAATAAAAAAGAAGTTATGAAAAAAGCACTGCCTGTAGCAGTTAAATTTCTTCACAAGGGTAACAAAGAACTAAGCAGAAATATGAGTTCTTATTTATCATTGGCTGCGATAGAAAATGCTGAACTACTTTCCCAACATATACAACTTATTATTGATAGCATAATATCAGGAAACTATACTTTAAGTCGAGTATTGCCTCAGGTATAAAACTACACATTTTTCAAATAAATACTTTAAAACTATTTGGTTTTAATTGAAAATATTATAATCAAGGTGTATGGAGTGGATAAAGATGCATTAGAAGAACATGTAATGGCATTGGTGTCTTTGCTTCCTTTGTGCAATGATTCAGAAAAATTGGCCCTGTTAAACTTATTTGCTCTAATTGCAAACAATAAACCTGCTGTGAGTGTAATTTTACTATTTAGTATTTTATTATTTTTTTTTGTATTAATTTTAAAAATGAGTGAAAATTTTTTTTATAGCTCTTAGAACTCAGTTTACATCAGTTGTGTGAATATTTAAATCTATGTTCAACCGCCCCCGTGGCCATGCAAATTTTTTTAAACGTAGCTGAAAAAAAACCTCAAAGTTTAATTGATCACTTGCCCAGAATAAAATTATGTGCAGACAGGTTTCCTAATACTTTGTGCTTAGCCGCTAAAGTCATTTCTTTGGTGGGTAAATTAAGCAAAGACAGAGCTGAAGATGCTTTAAATTTTGTATTGGAGCATCTGCAAAAAGCTGATCGCGGAAGTCAGGGAACTCTGTTAAAAGAAGCAACGTTGCTATGTTCAAGTTATCCAGTTTTATTTACGGAAAAAATGTTGGAAGAAGTTCGTCAAGTCGGTATTGCAAATGAAGAAAAAAATAGTAATAGTAATAGTGATAGTAGTAATAATAATTGTAACGCTGATAGTAATAGCCCTAATAAAAATGGACGTCACAATGAAAATGATAAAGAAAATGATAATATCAACAATAATAATAATAATAACATTAATAAAAACAGTAACGATAGTGATGAATCTCAAGTTAATCAAACATCCGGTAACGTAACGATTGTAAAGCTCGGAGGTGGCGGCAGTAATCAAGGGATAAAAGAACCAGAAAAACTAAATGATAACATTCGCTGCGGAGTAATTCGACCCAGGTCTACCGTCCGATTGGATAATTCTGTACCCCATCGAAGCATGACAAGACTTAACGTTGGAGGAAGCAGAGCAGGTTCGGTGGGAGGACTTCACAAGAGCATGACCAAATTAAACTCGAGTCAACAAATAAATTTACTAACCAACATTAAACCACTCGCAGCCATTTCCATACCAATGAAGCAATATAAAATTATTAGCGGAGGTGTAACGGTTACAACTTCGGTTGGTAATTCTAGCCCGACTAAAAGTATTATGTAAGTACTTGATAATTTTTTTTTTTTTTAAAAGGGGTTGATTATACTTGTAAAGGAAGAAAATTTATTTTCATCATTTAAGAGAAAGCAGTTCGGCACTAAAAGACGATAAAGAATCCAATATTTTGGCTTCATCGCAAAACAGTTCTGCAGCATTTTCAAAAGAAGGTATTTTTATTCAAAAATATTTGTCGGTAATTGTAATTTATGGAAAACGGTTCATGTTTTAAATAAAAATTTTCAGTGACGGAGAGACATTACTTGAAAAATTTTACCGGAAGAGCAAATAGCAACACTCCTCTTCAAAATTTTTCCAGTTCGACTAGCAGTACATCGCAACTAAATTGTGGCCTAGGTAAATACTAATTCAAGAGTAATTATTACGAGTTATTCTAAAAGTTTTAATTTACAAATAAATATATTTTGATTTTAGTAAGTTTATCACAACCCTCGACAACACTTAATCAATCGAATCCCGTAGTAGCGCAACGACGACATAACAATCAGTAGCATCACCATAATTAATAATAATCCCCCATCTTCACAAGTAAGTAATTTCATGACATTTCAATTTAAATATATATTTTAAAAAAATTAATTTTCTCTTTTTTTGTAAATTTAAATAGAGAATCAGCGTATTCGAACCATATCCCATGAGAGATACGGTCCAGCATTTTTGTGAAAAACATTTGGATAAAATTAAAGCTTACATGGAAAAAGTTTCGGTTAAAATTCCGCCTCCTGCTAAATGTACAATTGAAGGTAACTTACCTCCTACGTAACATGTTGTTTCCTCCCTGAAGATGAATAGATAGATGATGGTTTTGCCTTTTGCCAATTTAAGTTTAATTTTGTTTTTTTTTTTTTTTTTCCTTTCTGCTTCGCCGATGAATGAGAAGCGTTCTGTAAATAAATTTTTTATGATTAATTAATTATTGATAATTTAAACATCTAATTATTATTATTATTTGGGTATTAAAATAGTTTTTGTATGTAATTTTAGAAAAAAGAGCCAAAAAACTTGCCAAACTTCATTTTGCTTGTCAGGGAAGAGGAGAGCATTGTTTGTATAAAAGAACATTTTTTACAATGAAAACGAGAAATCCAAAAACTTGGATTCATCTTATGTTTCTCGCCTTACAAGTATGATATATAATTAATTAAAAAATTAATAATTAAATTTCTTTTTAAAAAATAAAATGTAAAAAAATTTTTTTTTTTTCAGGCTAGATCCCAATCGGCTTTGAGTTCCAGAGATTCATCCGTGTCCAGTTTGAAAATATGTTGGGATATTTTAAAATGTGAAAATAAAACATTTTTAACTTTGGTAACTTCTGCATTTCCATGTGCTAAAGATCAAGAAGCTATTCTCAATGAGTTAAGAGTGAGCGGGTTTCAAGATGTTTTCGAATGCGTTAGATCTTCTGCTGGACCCATGTGGGGATGTTTTTTATGCAATCCCCCGGAAAAAGCCGTTGGATTTTTGCAAGTAAATACACCCACACGCACGCATGCGCATGCGCATACATATATATATATATAAATTTTTTTTTTTTTAGGATTCTCATCCTGTTATCGAAGGTCAATTAAAAGAAAAAAAAGGAAAATGGAAAATATTTAAACGTTGGAGAACGAGATATTTCACACTTTCCGGAGCTCATTTGTCATATAAAGTTTCGGTAATTTATTTATTAATTAAATTCAATAAAATTATTTATTTATTAAAAAATGATTGTACTTACCCCTTAACAGAAAGATGACAAAGATGTTATACCGATCGAAGTAAATCAAATACGATCTGTGAAAGTGTCGAGAGGAGCTCGAAACATACCCAAAGCATTTGAAATATTCACCGGAGATCAAAGTCTCATATTGAAACCAAAAGGAGGTAAAAATGTTGAAGAATGGGTTCAGTGTCTCAGCATTGTTGTCGCACATTCACAATCGAAAGAACTTCCTGTAAAAAGTCACAGTCTTCCGGCAAGAACATTAATTTAGTAGTTAATAATTTAAAAAAAAAAAAAAAAAAATTTTAAGTACCTGGCCAACATCAAGGACTTGAGTGCCATTTTTATAAATAATAAATTGTACATTCCTTGATTTAAAAGCTCATAATTTTTTAAGACAAGTTTAATGTTGACCATCACAATGGAGTACTTAAATATATTTATGTACATATATATACATAATTTTTTTTACGTCATTTAACATTCCAATTATAAATTTTTTAGTTATAATAATAATAACAATTAGGAAGTCTGTAAAAAAAAAAAAAAAATCGAACGAACAAAAAAAAACAATTACGAACACAAAAAATATTTATAATATCTAAGAGGTTTTTTTTTTTTTTTCTATTATTTATTTATAATAATAATTAAGTATATATATATATTTTTTTTAAATAATAAATTTGTATTTAAGTTTTTTTTTTTTTTGTAAGAAATATCAATAATTGTATAATATATTTTTATGATATTAAAAAAATATAAATAATTTATTAAAAACGTTTTTTATAAATTTTAAACAGAAAATTATAATTTATTTATCATTTCCTGATTATTTTGCTCTCTCTTTCTCTCTATTGCCTGGATAAATAAATTTTATTAATAAATAAGATAAATGATAAATTTTTCCCTCCTGGATGGTGATCGATCACAAATATTAAATAATAATAATAATATACATATATATTAAAAAATTTATATAAAAATCAATAAAAACATAATTTTTTTGTATTTTTAGGTAAATAAAAAAATAATTAAAATAATTAACAAAATTAAAAATAAAGAAAAAATAGAAAAACTTTAATTTAAAAGCAAATTGAAAAAAATTTCAGTCGTCTTTTATTTATTTTTTAATATAATAATAATAATAATAATAATATGTAATAAATAATAAAAATAAAATTGTTGATATTCTTTTACATATAACAATTTCATTATTTTTATAAAATATTTATAATTTTTTTATTGCTAACTTAATTTAAATATAAAATAAAATGAGATTCATTAAATCAAAAAAAAAACAATATCAATTTTTTATTATTATTATTATTATTATTATTAAATTTTTTATGGAATTGTTTTGTAATAATAAATTCAAAAGAAAAAATAATAGAGTACAAAA
>NW_002987244.1:146130-173281 GCF_000006295.1 Pediculus humanus corporis | reverse complement strand
AACCTATTAATATTATTATTATTATTATTATTATCTTATGTTTTATGGCAATTCACCTGATTATTATTATCATTATTATTGTTTTTTATTTAAATGAGGAATGTTAAATCATATTAAACGGTTAATTTTTAAATATTTCCTAAAAAGAATAACAAAATTTATATCTGAAGGATTAATAACATTACAGAAATAATAATAATAATAATAATAATAATAATAATAATAATAATAATAATAATAATAATAATAATAATTACAACATGGGGTATAAGATACCAATACTAATAACAAAATAATAATAATATTAATAATAATAATTGGCAAGATTAATTAAATGGGGAAAAAAATTTTTTTTTTTTTAATAATTATGGGAACGTACAAGAAGTTCCCGTTCCCGATTATGATTTAAGGGAATAATTAAATTTTATACTTTTGAGGATGCTTTCGCACATCCCCACATAATTTTAAATATTTTTCTGACGTCACACGATTAATTACATGATGTACCAATCAAAACAAACAAATGATTTTTTTTTTTTTTTTGTAAATTCCCTCGGGATAAATTAAAAATAAATCGTTATTTCAATTAAATTATTGACGATTGATTGATTGATTGATTGATTCGGACGTCAGAAACAATAATAACAAAAAAATAAATAAAATAATTAATAAAAATATTACGTAAAACCCACGGAGATAAAATAAAAAACCAAAAAAATATCCTAATTGATAAACGCCAGATCTGAACATCTTATCAAAACTTTTTTCTTATGAATTTTTTCATTAGAAAAAAATTGCATTTAAATTAAAGTTTTATATAATTCTTTATATATATATATAACAACATTCTTATTGATTTTATTTAAATATGATATGCATACTTTATAATATTTCATTTACGTATTTACAAATAATAATAATAATAATAATAATAATACACATTCTTATACATAATAATAATAATAATAAAAATTATATCAAATTATTAAATTAAAATTAAAATTAATTTTTTGTCATTTACATAGAAAAAAAAAATCGCAAGGCCATCATTTAAAGCTATCATATTATTATTATTATTATTATCATCTCTAATAGTAAATAATAACAATTAAAAAAAAATAAATTTATCGTAGTACGTACGTTATTAATTATTTTTTTTCTAAGGCAATTTTTTTTTATATAAAATTATATATAAATAAAGTAAAACTCGTTATATCATGGCTCTTACATTAAAAATTCGTTATACAAAAAAAATTAGAAATGGTATATGGAAGCTCGAATAATTATCATTTGTACCTGAATATATATAAAAAAAAGGTCATATAGGGGTCAGCATTCGATTTCGTCCATCGTTCTCGATAATCGATTATTATCGATTTTACGACGATGACTCCTTCTCACGGCATCCGCTCTCCTGTAGGGTTCGCTCCTTAATCCTAATAAAATGTCTTCCAATGCTCCATTATAAACTTCATCCTGATGAAGAAGCTTTTTTTCTTCGACCATTTTTGCTTTTGATTTTAATTCGTTGATTACAGCGTCCTATTCGTAGAACATATTTTTGTTTTGTATTAAATAAGAATAAATTTACAAACCAAACCAAGAAGAAAAAAAAAAAAAGAAATAAAACACTCACCTGCTGTTTTTTCTGATTTAATTTATTTTTCTTTACAATATCGGCATTTTGTATTTTGGAAGCTTCCGGAACATTTGACGCCATTTCCAATCGTTTCCTTTGTTCATTTTCCTGGTCAGCCAACTAAACAATTTTAAAGCCCAATTATTTAAAATCCATTACATCTATAACATTCGGGTGAAAAAAAAAAAAAATTATAAATAACCTTAAAAGATCTGGTGAATCTGACCAACAAAGAGAAAAATGAATTGGCATCCGTCGTTCGAGAAGTTTCTCCGAAAAATTCAACGCAATCTTTAAACGTTTCCTGAGCAATTTTAGTATCCGCTTTGAGTTTTTTTAATTTTTCTTCAGAATTCCCGAGAAAATCTTTAATGACGACAATTTGTCTTTCTTTTCCCCGAAGTTCTTGTTCTTTTTTCACGAGTTCCATTCCTTTTTCAAGCTCGTGAACATCCGTCACTATATTTTCTAACGAAACTAAACGTACCAAAAATAAAAAAAAACATTTTCATTTTTTTTTGTAATAAAAAAAAAAATTTCGTAGGAACGTAGGACGTACCAGTGGCTGCTTTTTCAATGTACAACAGCTCAGATTCAAAATTTAACAATTCGGAAAATTTATTTCTAATCGTTTCGACGATGTAATGTAAAAGACATATTCTTTTGTCTGTCGATTTCGTGTCCAGCAATGTGTCGAGTCCTTGTAATTTAAAACCGTAAGCTGGCCCCCTTTTGGCACTGTTTAAATAATTACCAAACGCCAACACGATTTCCAATATATTTTTTAATTTTTTCGAATTTTTTACCGAACTCGATGCCGAAATGATGGCTTGGATTTGCTAAAAAAAATATTTTAAATATTCCTCATAAAAAAAAAATTCCGACTTAAAGTTAAACATAAAATGGGAAAAACAACTCACGGGTGTTATTAAATGAACATTGTCGAAAAAATTTCCCATATAACTCATAATGCTTAATTTTGATGACAATCTTTCCACTCGGCTCAATTGCATTAAATATTTATCTTCTTCCGTTAATAAATTAGGATTCTTTTTTTCCGCCGTGAATTCTTTGTATGCTTTCGTCTATATAAAAAATAAATTCAAATCGTTTATGCTTTTTATTTTGCATGATAAATAAAAATAAACATTTGTATAAAAAATATTGGGTACTTCTTGCTCGGTGGGTATCATCCGTTGCAGTATTTCGACATTTTCCAACGACAGCAATCTCAAATCGAGAGAATTTATAGCGGCGATAACTTGATCCACGGGCATTTCTAATTTTCTCCTCGATATGGCTAAAAAAAAAAAAAAATTTATTTAATTAATATAAATAAATAAATAAATAGAAAATTCATTCAAATGATTTTCACCGATATTTCTCAATCGAGTGTGTTCCAATAACGTGATGTTTTCCGGTTTTTTGAAACGTTTGCTCGGAAAGCTACTCAATCCATCAATTTCAGAGTTTCCGCTGGGTATCGGACAATTAAGGCCGATTTTAAATCTTTCTTCGAAATCACCAAAATCTATAACTTTGAAAATTTTATCATCGTCCAAATCATTAAATATTGTTCCTCGTACCTGAAAAATACAATTTCTCGATGAGTTTAAATACAATAATTATGAATACGATAGAAAATGAAAATTTTTTGCACCTGATTCGGTTTTAAAGCAATCCAGTTCAACGTTGGTAACTTATATTTAGTTAATACTTTTTTCTTTATTGTCATGGCTCCATCGGGGGCGGGACCCAATCCGGGAGCAGGCGGTGGTAACGGACAAATTGGAGGCGGAGCCAAATTTAAAGGCGTCGAGCTTGGGGGAGGAGGAGGCGGAGGAGGTGCCGGTGCCGCCTTAATAGGTGGTATTGTAGGCGTTTCGGTTTTCATTGGCTCAGGAGACGATCGATTAGGCCTATAAAAAAAAAAAACAAATAATTAAATTTTTGCCAAAAAAAAAAAAAAAAACATATAACATTCTCGATAACTTCTAACGATAATTTTTTTACCTTGGTAATGTTTTCGTGAGTGTTTCCAATTCCATAATTTTGTTTTCTAATATCGATTGCCGATTTTTAGATTCTAATTCATGTTGTTGAACTACTCGTCGTAGAGTATTCACTTCTTCGTCTACTTGCTGTCTCGCTTGTAACAAAATAACTTTTTCTTCTTTTAAAGCTTTTAATTGGAGCTCTAATTCCGAAATTTTATTTAAAGAATCCGTTTCTAATTCTAAAAGTCGATCATGTGCCTGAAACAAAAAAAAAAAAAAAATTAAAATTGAATGTAAAGAACACTAAAAATTTGTAAATATTTGTACTTCACGATAACTACTTACATGACCTAATTCATCTTCCAACTCTGCAACTTTTTCCAAAGCTGCCGTTTTCGTTTCCGAATCCTCCATTAAAACATTTACGTCGAATACATTATCCAAATATGCCGAAATTTGAACCTATTTTTTTAAAAAAAAATGTCAACAACAACAAATTTGAAAATTCTTATAGAATAAAAATTTATTTAATTAATTTCCTACTTGCAACTCTTCACTTTCGCTCAGTCTTAACTTCTCGAGATAATCGTCCAAACCCAAAGCTGTAAATTCGAATTGAAGATGAACTCGAAAATTCATGTCTTCAACCGAATGAACGATAATATTTACAAATTGCATACAGGCTACCATAAATTCAATGTGAAAAACTTGATAATTGAAAAAATAATCCATCAAAGTTTGAAATCTGTAATAATAATAATAATAAATTTTAATTTCATATAAATAATCATTATTAAAACATTCGTGAATTATGTTACTTTTATTTTCTTCGCCTCACCTTTGCTTTTCGTGGCAAACTTCTTTAAGGTTGTCAAAAGCAGATAAAATAATCTCGTGACCACCTTTGACTAGACAAATAGCAGCAAGTAATTCTAAAACCAAAGCTTTCGTTCTTAGACTTTTGTGTGTAAGACTAAAAGCGATGCAATTAATGGCTTCACGATGTTGCATTACCATGTTGAATCCGTACTAAAAAAAAAAAATAAAAACAATTTATTAATGCATGCATGCATGCATAGATATATAAAATTCGAATTAAATAAATTTAAAAACCTTATTATTCATAAGAGCTCTCAAACATTTTATACAAACGTGAATATCATCTTCTGCTTGACCCATATTTAATTTTTGTATATGTTTCGATCTTTTCTTTAAATTCGGACTCATTAATATACCATTTGTGCCATTCGTTTGAATGAATCCATTCGTGTGTAAATGATTTGAGAGAGCGGATATCACAGTGCAGTTTTTTTCTGAACCTGAAATCATTTTTAAAATAAATTCAAAACGATAACTAATTTTTTTTAATAAATAATAAAATTTAAAAAAAAAAAAATTCAATCTATAATTACTCGAATTGAATTATTTCATGCACAAAATGTACTAAAATATAAATAAAATTAAACTAATCCATTAATCAATAAGGGTAAGGGAAACACAATTTATCATTTATTTAAAATTTACCTTATTTTTTTTTTTTTTTTTTTTGCCTGGATTTATACTCTGGATACAATGGAAAAAAAAGTAATGCAAAAAAATTATTATTAATTGCTAAAAAAAAAAAAAAAAAAAAGATGGTGGTATTTATAGGAAAATAAATACATTTAATTTTTCGATACGGTTATGGTATTAATTTATCATAACATTTTTATTATTCATACCATATTTACCGAATACTATTTTCATTATATCATCGGTTTCGTTTACACACAAAAAAAAATATTACAAGTAATTTTAAATGTATTTTTATTATTGACCGAGAAAATAATATTATAACATCTTACTCGTGAGTCCTACAACTTGTTCATCCGAGTCAGTTTTAGAATCTGCGATTCTTTGTTCTTGGCGCATCATAATTAAACGAAAACTCAAATAATCGACAAGAGAATCTAATCCTAAATTGGATTCATTTAAAAATTCACGAACCCATCTGAAAAACGTATTCATTTATTTTAACCTTTAATTTGGAATAAAAATTTTTAAAACATTTTATTATTACAAGAGAATAGAGGTAGTAAATATTAGCTATTGATGATCTTACTCGATATGGTTTGTCCGCAGTGAAATTTCTAAATCTCTTAAAACTTGTGTTGATGTTGAGTCTCCTAATAATCGCCTTTTCTAAAAAATATAAAAATATGAATGACGTTTAATAAATTTTAATTTATATATATATAAAATCGATAAAAATTAATATATAAAGTGACATTACCCTAGAACTTCTAGAAGCTTTTGGATCCAAATAAGTTCTGAGTTTGTTTAAATAATGTGTTGGTGGATCTTTAGCATGAACTTTTTCCTAAAAAAAAAAAAAGACGGGAAAAATTTAAATATTTTTAACCTGGTAACAAATATCAACCTGTGTGTGTGAGAGAGAGAGAGAAAGAGAGAGAAAAAAAGAAAAGAAAAAGAGATATATTTCACACACGAACGTTGGATTCTTTAAATGTAAACAAGATTAAATAACGGCGAAAATTTTTGTGATAAAAATTTTTTTTTAAATTCTGAAATCCAGGTAATGTAAAAAAAAAAAAAAAAAAGTAGTTTAAATAAATGATGTTTCTTTTTTTTTTAATAGCGAATGACAATAAATAATTTATTATTTTATTAACAAAAAAAAAAAAAAATTTTTTTTATTTTATTTTCCCTCCATTATGTGAAAAGTAATAAAGACCTTCATATTTGAATGTGTAATGTACTTTTATAAGATAAAATCAAAAAAAAAAAAAAAAAAAAACTAACCATTTACCTCACAAAAATCTACAAAGAAGCGTAAATAAATATTCTCTATTATTATTATTATTATTATTATTATTTAGAAAAAAGCCCCGAAGGTGAAAAACTTTTTGAATACATTCTGACTCATAAATTTAATTACATCACTTTTTTTTTTAAAAAATTAAAATAATCATTGACCTCTTTTTTATTATAAAATATCATTTTATTAAATGTTTAAAAAATCAATTTTATAAATATTATGTACTTTCATTACGTACATAATCTTAATTATAATTTTTAAATATATATATAAAAAACACTCACCTGATCGCATATAATATCCCATTTTTTTTCATCATCGTATTGTTTCAAAAGTTTTGCTTTATCTGGAGGTAAATCCATGGATGTCTGAAAAATTATTATTAATATCATTAATTCTTTTTTTCTTTGAATATCAGCTAAACAAATTAATAAGGCTACTATCTACTACGTAATAATAATTTAATATTTCCCTTTTGTACCTTTTTATTTGGGAAATGAACACACACACATACAAAAAGGTTTTCATTAAAGCCTTCATTCACAAGGAACATTATTTTCTTTTCTTTTTTTTTTTTGATTTTCTCGAATTTTTCTTAATTTTCTTTTACCCCCATTTTTCTTCTTGTTACATCAGTGACGTATATCTTGAAACCTTTTTTTTTTTTTTTTTACACAAAATATGTAAAAAAATTTATTTTGTTTACCAAAAAAAATTTCGGGAATAATTTCATTAGTCACCTCCTCGTCCAAAAAACGTTTACATATTTCTGAAAAAATTTTTCTTTTTTTTTTTTGGCATTAAATTTTTATTTCGAGTAAATAAATAAATAAATAAATAAAATTTTTTTTTTTAAAACCAAAATATTTACAATTTGAATTATTAAACATATTTAAATAAATATTTTACAGCCAAAATACTGATTTAAAGAAACGTAATTTTTTTTTTTTAAACGATTTAATTTAAAAATTTTATGATTTGTCAAGTCTTAATATAATTGAATGATTGGATTATTTATTTATTTATTTATTTATTTAATGGACTAGCAATCGCTGGAAAAAAAAACGAATATTTAACATTTAAAAAAAAAAAAAAAATCCGTATAGAACGTGATCATACACAGAGTTAACAATTAAGTTTTCGAGCTCAAATAATACAATGAATAAGAAACAAAATAACAAACAATCTCCTCATATATATATATAACAATGAAATGTATTATAAAATTACAAAATATTTCTTAAAATTGAAAAAGATAAAATTGTAAATTTAAAAATGTTCATCTTTCGTTAGGCTAGTGATTATTATTATTATTATTATAGTAAATTTAAATAGTACATAAGTAAGCTTGAGTGTCATTGGTAAAGGGCACACAACAAGAAAGTCTTTTCCTTAAAATTTCAAACTTTCTACAGATTCCTTACATTGTGTTAATAATAATAATAATAATAAAACATTTTCATTAGGTTTTTTTCTTTGTACAATATCGATAGAATTCTCTTACGGCATTTAAACAATACATCCTTGTAAAAAAATAAAACTTGAATGATGATTCATAAAAATAATAATAATGACGACGACTAGTACCTAGTAGTTGAATTTTAAAAAAGTTCTATGAAGATTATAATGGTTTTAAAAAATCGATGGTAGTCATTGCCCGAAACTTATCAACTTAAAATAATCTTATGGAGAAAAAAAAAAAAATTGGGTAGAAGAACTTACGAGTACTATTTCTATTATTATTATTTCCATTTAAAAGATTTTATTTATTTATAATCGTTAACAAAAACTTTATAAAAGAGAACGACATAATTTCGATTTAATTATATTTTTTTTTATCGAAAAAAATATATTTTATCTCCGTGTGACAATTATGAAGAAAAATAAAAATAAAACAAAAATGGAACATTTTTTTTTTTTTTTTTTTTTTTTGCCAAAGACCGGATACCACTATCAGTTAAATAATTTTTATTCCTAAACGAGAATGTTACATAAAAGTTTCAATAAAACTCAAAAAAAAAAAAAAAAAAGGTTCATCTGTGGAAAATGCAAAAAGTTTTAAAACAAAAAATTTTGCTGTTTCGAAACTTCTAACAATCTACTTAAATAAATTTACATAATTTACAATAATATGAGATTGCAAAAATTCTAAGAGGGTGGGGAGGAAGGGAAAATTTATTAATTAATAATAAAAAATTTAATAATGAAAAATAATAAATAAATGGGGGGGGGGAGGGAAAAAATGAAGAGAAAAGATTGACCAAAGATTTTTTTTTTTTTTTTTTATATATACAATAAAAAGGACCTTGAAGACTTAAGAAATCAACATGACGGTTTACATCAATATAACAAAAATTCCACGCAATCACTGATATTAAAATACATTTAAAAAAAATTTTGATTAACAATAATAATAATAAATAAATTAATTTTATTTGTTTTAAAATGATACCAATTTTCTTAAATAAATTTATATCAAATATAATTATGATTAACGTTGACTAAAATAAATAATGATACAAATATTGGCAATGGTAGATTAAAATGTATTTTTTTTTTTCCTCTTATAAGCAAACCCTTTTTCCAATTAAACCATTTTAAATGATAATGATAATATTTTTATTATTTGCTTTTAGACGGTGGGGTGAAATATGAAAAAGTTTGCTTTTTACCACCCCCGTTTGGATAATTAAAATTATTTTTTGTAAATACACATAAATTTTTGCTTATAAAACTTCTTAAAGTTGTAATTAAATGAATTTAATAATTAATTTGGTTAGTTGATTCGTATGAACTTTTAACAAATTGTAATGCTGATGGTTGTGGCAAGAAATAATATTTAGTTTTTGTTTAAATAAATGTCTCATTCAATTATATTTTCAGTTAATTTTATAAACGAATAAATAAATAATGATAAAAAAAAAAACAAATTTATATTCGTGGACATTACTCGGCATTGAAAATTAACGATAAATTTAAATTTTAATTATTATTCAAAATTTTAAATTATTTTCAAAACTTTTTTAAATAATAATTTGTTTCAACTGTGTAAAATATTGAAAGTAATTTATCAAAAATATTATTTTTAAGCTTAAAACAAAAAAAAAAAAGTTTTTTACAATGAGTATTTTTCACATGAAAAATTATTAGTTTCCAAATATATAAAATAGAAAGGGACTAAATGGAAATTAATTAAGTTGTCAAAATTTTAAAAAACAAAAAAAAAAAAGGCCATATTTTAATTTAAAATAAAATTTCTTTAAATCACATTGTACTAAATAATCAATGGAATGGAAATAATTCAGTTTTTATACTACAACGTCTAGAAAATTATTTCAAATGTAAAAATTTTAAAAAAAATTATTAATTGAAATAATCAACCGTAATAGAATAAACAAAAATTGTTTTAAGCAAGGATTTATATAAGCGATTTACTTCATAATTGCATGATGACGATAAATTGAAATTAATCAAACATGGTTAATTTTAAAATCTAGTTTTAAAAAATATTACTCAGATAAATTTGCTCACCAAAACTTTTGTGAATCGCCTTTCCAATTCATTTGGATCAGTTGGCATAGGAGTTTTCGAGCGCGTACTTGCTCGAATTTGTTTTTGAGAAGCAAACATAGGTTCGATATGCTGCATAGGAGTTTCTTGCCTATTACTTTGCCCGCTACCCATATTTTTTTTTATTTAAATATAAAATTTGTCATAAAAGCACTATATTTAAATGCATGAGTCAATTAAATAACAACAAAGCGATTAGACTTTTTAAAACAACAGCACACCCACACTTACTCATAATTGGTACTAAATAAAAATTGACATTTCTAAAGGAAATGTTTCAAAACACGTTGACCAACTTATGAAAAAAAATTTAATTTTTAGCGCGAAAATTTTAAAAATGGTTGAATAATACGGATATTTTTAAAAATAATGTTTACGTATTTTACTTTTATGCAAATTTCTAATATAACTTTTTTCTTTTGTTCATAAACTTTTATAGTTTGCCACAGCATGACAATATATACAACAGATTTTATTTAAATGCAAACTCATCATTTTGTTGTTGCGTTATTAAACTCTGATAAGATTTTAATTTGTTAACGTGGTAGAATAGTTGTAAAATTGTATTTTCCCAAGTTTTTTAAAATGTTAAAAGCAATAATTTTAGTTGGGGGTCCTTTAAAAGGTACATAATTAATTTTCTGTTGTTATTATTAACCTATTTTTTATTTACTTGTAAATGTAGATCTAATGTTTTTTTTTTGGTATAATATATTTAAGTATCTAATTATCACGGTTATTATTATTACAAATGAAATTTAAATAAACCTATAATTTTTTTTATTTCTAGGGACTAGATTTAGACCATTGTCTTTGGATATTGCAAAACCTCTTTTTTCTGTAGCAGGTTTTCCAATAATTCAACATCACATTGAAGCTTGCTTGTCATTAAGTAATTTAAAAGAAATAATAATTCTAGGCTATTATCCCGCCAATGAATTTTCAACTTTTATACAAGAAATGGTTCAAGAATATAAAATCAACATCAGGTATTGTTATTTACCTCTTACAACGTCTTTTACTTTGTGTTTATTGGTTAATTTAACTCAACGATTAATATTGTCAAACACATTTTTTCAAAAGTTTATGTTTTATATTAATATACAAAAGTTTGACAGGTATTTGCAAGAATTCACTCCTTTAGGAACAGCTGGAGGATTGTATCATTTCAGAGATCAAATTAAAATTGGAAACCCTAAAGCTTTTTTCGTATTAAATGGAGATGTTTGTATGAATTTCCCACTTCAAGAGCTTCTTGATGCACATCAATTGCATGAGGATGCTTTGGTATATATACAATATAATTAAAGTATTTTAAAAAATCTTTCTCTTTATGAAAATCGGAAACTCTTATTTACTCAATCGAGTAGGATTTTTTTAACTTAGATTATCGATAAATTTTTTCTTATTCAATCCTACACTATTATTTTAATTTTACTGCAGTTTTGTAAAGTAAAAAAAAATATTTAATTGATTTTAGGGAACAATAGTTGTAACAGAAGCGACAAGACAGCAGTCTTTAAATTATGGTTGTGTAGTTTTAAATAAAAACACATCAGAAGTGGCACATTATGTTGAAAAACCAGAAACTTTTGTATCACCATTGATCAATTGTGGTGTTTATATTTTTTCAGTTGATATATTTCAAACAATGAAAGAAATATTTGATAAAAAACAAACTAGTTTTTGCAGGTAATTTTTTAAAATTCTTATTTAATGTTTGTCAAAGTGCATGCTCCTATTATTATTATTATTATTTCAACTTTAATGCACAATTTTAAAAAATGTAGATTCTTATAAAGTTATATATATGTATATATATAATAATTTAAGTTTTTATATTTCTGTTAAATTTATAATAAAGTAATTTAAGCAATGGGAACGGAAATGAATCATCACTTATTAATTTAGAAAAAGAAATTCTTCTTCCAATGGCTGGCATTGGTAAACTATTTGCTTACAAAACTGTAAAATGGTGGTCTCAATTAAAAACAGCAGGGAGTGCAATATATGCCAACAGGCATTATTTATCGCTTTATCAACAGAGCACACCTGAAAGGTTGGCTGAAAATGTAAATGGCCAATGCACAATTATTGGAGATGTATTTATTCACCCGACTGCTACTGTTGATCAATCAGCAGTTGTAAGTTATTTATTAATATTAGTTTTCAAGTAATTTTTTAAGAAAAATTTACACAACTTAGTAATTATTATTATTTTAAGTTGGGACCGAATGTTAGCATTGGTAAAAATGCTGTTGTGGGACCGGGAGTCAGAATCAGAGAAAGTATTATTCTGTCTGGTGCTTGCCTTCAAGAACATTGTCTTATTTTATACAGCATTATCGGATGTTTCAGTCAAATTGGAAAATGGGCAAGAGTTGAGGGAACACCCTGTGATCCTAACCCTAATAAGCCATTTGCTAAAATGGACAACCCACCACTTTTCAATAATGACGGACGTCTTAATCCTTCTATAACTGTATTAGGTAATTATAAAATTTAAAACCGAAAATACATTATATGTAATCATTGGAATGATAAAAAATTATCTTTAGAAAAACAAAAGATTACATAAAAAAAAAAAAATCTATTTTTTTGACAGCAATCAATTATTTTATGTTACGTAAATTTAAAAATAATAATAATAATAATGGATTTTATTTTAGGTTGTAATGTTACTATATCGTCAGAAATAATTGTTTTAAATTCCATCGTATTACCTCACAAGGAACTAACGAGAAATTTCAAAAACGAAATAATTCTTTAACAGTAAGTTTTTTTTTTTTAATTTTGTTTGTGACAACCTTAAAAAAACTATGAGTACTAATTTTATATTTATATTTGACTATTTTTTATAAGCAAAAAAATTATCAAAATTAATATTTCAAAATAATTGTACCGTCAAAGTTTAACAATATATTATTTTTATATAATTATTATTTAAAAAGAAGATGGGAATATTTTTATTAAAAAAAAAAATAATTCTTTTATTTTTATTTTAATATTAAATGAGCTTCTTTTTTATGTAAAAAGCAAATAAAATAAAATTAAGCAGTCATTTTTTATTTGTTAAATGAATAAATGATTTCGTAGCAATAAAGTTTTAATAATTTAAATGTAACTAAAAAAATTAATGGCTTATTTAGGGTTTAATGCGTTTAAAAAAAAAATTTTTTAACGGATTTAAATTAACTAATAATGAGATCCAAGTGAGGGTGAGTTACACTTTAAGTACAGTCAGAAAATTGACCGTGTAATCCTCTAAGCTCTTGATTAAGAGTTTTTAATAAAGGATGATTTCCGCATCCGCATCTATAATATGGCAAAAGTGTAAAACAAAAGGAATTCAGTGTAGAAAAAGAAAAAATAATAATAATAATAATACATACCTGTTTCTAAAGTCGTCTAAATCTAATGCCCAAATCATTCCACCTCCTAAATTCATTTCTTTTATAAATTTTGATTTCCTTCTAACTTCAGATACGTCATCATAAGACACCCATTGATTATCTTTATACGCATAAGGCCCGATTCGGCCTTTAGGATCTCTGGTAACCTTCCATCCTTGCCTTTTGACGTATTCGCATATCTAAAAAATTTGTTTTAAAAATTTCAATAACGATTTTTATTTATTTCATCTTTTAAAATATTTAATATGAACTTACCTCGTAATATGACAAGAATCCTCCAGCTCTAGTAAATTCTCCTGCTCTTCCCGGTCCTGATGTTGGAGCATTTAAACCGTGATTGTTACTTCTTGTTAACTGGAAACTTTGACCGTACATCGGAATTCCGAGTATTATTTTCCTACTATCTGCTCCTTTTTCAATCCAGTAATTAATTGAAAAATTTGCGTTAAAGTAGTCATATTTATCACCTGGATAGTAGTACAATGGCGCGACGTGTCCCGTCATTTTATCCCAATTTCCGTGAAAATCATAAGTCATTACGCTTATGTAGTCGAAATAATGAGACAATTTAGCAACATCGTATCCTTAAAATACAACACATAGAATAATTATGTACGATTCAAAGCTAAAAATTATTAAATGTTATGAAAAAATAATAATTAATACCAGAATCGATGACTATTTTACTCGGGGAGACAGCACTAGATAATATTAATCCTTTTGGTTTAAAAGCTTTGCTTAATTCTTGTACAAAAGTTGCAAAATTTTCCTTGTCTTCCTCTGGGCCAGCATCACAATTAACTTGCCAACATTTTGGATATTCCCAATCTAAATCTAAACCGTCAAAATTGTATTTTTGAATAAATTGCAAAACCGTTTCAATGAATTTTCTTCTCTTGGATGAATTACCAACCAATCTAAATTTTATAAAATTAATTTTAAATAAAAAGTTATGAAAATTTTAGGAAATTAATTTTTCTTTTAGCAATTAAAATAATTTTCACCTGGAATATTTACTTCCGAGAGAATCATTCCAACCCCCGATCGCAATCAGGACTTTAATACCTTTTTTTTTCAAATTTGTTACTTTCATATAAAATTCATTATCTAAATCGGCCCAACTATCGTGAGGTTTGATTGTAAAAGTGTTTGAATCGAGGACGGCAAAACCGTAGGCAATATGAGTGCAAAGTTCATAGTCGATATTTTCAGGAGTGTATTTTCCAATACCTGGACGATACCATGCCCAATTGGTAAAATAGCAAACAATTTTATAATCTGAATCAGGAGGGGGTGAATGTGTTGTAGTTTCTTCCCATGATTCCGATTCTTCTAAAGTCGTCGATGTTACACCCATCGTCGGTTTTTCGGTCCAGGGTCTACGAGTTGTTGTTGACCAATTTTGCATGTCTTCCGTACTACTTTCTTCCGATTCCTCATTTGTCACTGTAAATAAATTCATAAATGTTTTCATTAATTTTTTTTTCTTTTAAATATAAATAGGAAGTACTTACTAGATGATTGACAGTTGCTGTTTTGAGGCCAGTCACAACGATCGTGATTCCAATGTAAACCGGGTGGACAATTCATTTCACTGAATTTACCGTGAATACAAATATAATATTTATTGCAGTTTGGATGAGGAGCAAAATTTTGACCTCTGCAATTTTGTACATCAACCGGTGTCGTTCCTTGTGTAGGTGGTTTTGTTGGATATGGGGTTGGTTTCGTAGGGTAAATGGTAGGTCTGGTTGGTCTGGTCGGTCTGGTCGGTCTAGTAGGTCTAGTAGGTCTAATCGGTCTAGTCGGTCTACTTGTCGTCGGAGGTCTTGTAAAATCTGGTGGGTAAGTTGTTTCTTGTGAACCGGTATCAGGAGGAGGTGTTTCTCCAAAACCTGGACGTTGTGGTACGAATTGATTTTCATTACCTACCAAAAATTATTTAATAAAACAAAAATTATTAAAATAACCAAATTTCATGAGATAAATATATATAAAAACAAACCGTCTAAAACGCAAACTGGTTGGGGACCCGGATAATTTCGCAAAACTCGGTTTATTGTTTTTAAAAGAGGATAAGGTTCGCAATGACATCGATTTTTAAAGTCATCTAAATCTAAGGCCCATATCATTCCTCCTCCGAGGCCCATGTATCGAATATATTCTGCTTTGTGTTTTATCATTTCTTGATCGTCAAAAGAAACCCATTGGTCTCTTGAATAACTGTATGGTCCCATTCTACCTTTTACATCTCTCACAACTTTCCATTTTTTTTCTCTTATGTTGTGACAAATCTAAATTTAATTAATAATAATATTATTTAAAACGGCCATCGTGATATTAGTTTTTATATTTTAATTTTATTAAATAATTTTTATCACATACCTCGTAGTACGATAAGAAACCACGAGCCCTTGTAAATTCTCCAGCTTCACCGCCTCCATATGTGGGTGCATTAAGACCATTTTTTTGCGAGTTTGCCAGGCTAAAAGATTGACCATACATCGGAAGTCCCATGACAATTTTTTTCCTATCAGCTCCTTCGCTTATCCAGTAGTTTATTGAAAAATTCTAAAAGTAAAAAACACGTTACATAAATAAATAAATAAATAAAAATCTTCGGTTATTTCTTAAGTAAAATATAAGGCCTATTAAGACTAGCTTACCACATGAAAAGTTACATCTACATCATCTGCATGAAGGTACATGGGAGCTATGTGACCAGTTCTTTTATCCCACTGTCCGTGAAAATCATAAGTCATGACGGATATCCAATCTAAATATTTTGATAATGTGAGAACATCATAACCTGCATCGATAACTCTTTTGCTGGGTGAAACTGCAGCACTAAGCAATAATCCTTTGGGTTTAAATGCAGCACTTAACTCTCTAACAAAAGCCGCAAAGGCTGGCTTATCAGAATCGGGACCCATTTTACAATTGACTTGCCAACATTTTGGATATTCCCAATCAAGGTCGAGACCATCAAAATCATATTTTTCAATAAATTCTATCACGTGGGATATAAATTTGACACGAGCTGAAGGATTATTAACAAGTCTACTATATTTATCACCAGCTGAGTCATTCCAACCTCCTATGGCGATCAAAACCTGAAGTTCATTATTATTATTATTATTATTATTATTAATAGTTTTTATTGATTAAGAACACCTCAATTCAATTAAATTTTATTTTTAATCACCTTGATTCCTCTGCTTTTCAAACGAGTCACCTTTTCATAAAATTTATTATCAATATCGGCCCAAGCATCGTGGGGTTTTATGATACCCTGATCTCCATTTAGCACAGCAAATCCATAAATAATATGGGTACACAAATCAGAATCAATATCGCTGGGTAAATATTTACCAAGGCCTTGTCTGAAAATTTTTTTTAAATAATTAATAATTTTAAAAAAAATATTATTTGAGAGTAAATTATTGTGATAATTTTGATACCTGTACCAAGCCCAATTGGTAAAATAACAGACGACTTTAAATTCATCATCCAATGGCGGTGCTCCTTGAGTTGTCATATCTGGTCTTTGTGGTGCTGTAACGGTTGTCATCGGCGGTCTCGTTGGTTTCACAGGAGGTCTTAACGAAGGTTCTGGAAAGTTAAAAAAAAAAAGTCATTTTTTTTTCTTATTGCAATTAAATCACATTTTTTTCCTTACCTTGTGGATACATTTCGTTATCGCTTGGTTTTGAACCTAAAATATTTCTTATAGCTGATAGCAAAGGATGTTTTCCATTTCCACATTTATTTTTAAAATCGTCTAAATCAAGCGCCCAAACCATGGCTCCCCCAATATTCATTTTTCTTACATATTCAGACTAAAAAAATTTTTTATAATTATTTTTTATCCAATGGAATCGACAACACACGCAAATTATTAAATTTTATTAAAAAACTTTACTTTTATCGATATCATTTCAACGTCATCAAAAGATACCCATTGATCACCTTTATACGCGTAAGGACCCATTCTTTTTTCAGGATCTTGTACGACATTCCATCCTCTATTTTGTATTCTATCACATATTTCATAATAAGCTAAAAATCCAGCAGCTTTTGTAAATTCTCCTGCTTTTCCCGGACCTGGTGCATTGGCATTAAGTCCGTTGGAAGACGGATTGGCCAAACGAAAACTCTGACCGTATAGTGGCATACCCATTATGATTTTACGTCTAGGTACTCCTTGAGATATCCAGTAGTTAATAGAATAATTCTTAAATTTAATTTTTTTAAATTTTAATTATGAGGACTGCGGAAAAAAACAATGGGATATATGGGTATGTGAAAATTACCGCGTTGAAAAAGAAAAATTCATCATCTTCATGGTAGTACAATGGTGCAACGTGTCCTGTTCTTTTATCCCACTGACCGTGAAAATCATATGTCATGACCGAAACCCAATCCAAATATTCACCTAACGTTGGTACATCGTATCCTGCATCAACAACGGTTTTGCTAGGAGAAACAGCTGCCGATAACAACAATCCACGAGGTTTAAAAGCATCATGAAGTTCTTTGACAAAAGCACCAAATGCATATTTGTCTGATTCTGGACCTTTGCTGCAGTCGACCTGTGAAAAAAATTTTTTTTTACAGAAACCTTTAGAATGTTTAACGACGGAAGTTGCGAAAAAAGAAGGTAACAGGTACAACCTGCCAACATTTAGGATATTCCCAATCCAAATCTAAACCATCAAAATTATGTTTTTCTAAAAATTTTATGACATGATTAATAAATTTTTTTCTGTGAGAATGATTATTAACTAAACGACTGTATTTGTTTCCTTGTGAATCGTTCCATCCCCCAATGGCCAACGTTACTTTTAATCCTTTTTTTTTATAAGCTACAACCCTCTCATAAAATTCTTTAAAAAAAAAAAAATCAATTAAAAATTAATTATTAAAATATTTTGTAGCAATAAATAAAAAAAAAAATTATTTAAATAATATTTTACTGTTATCAAAATCAGCCCAAGAATCATGTGCTTTGATAATTAAATTTTCATAGTCTAAAACAGCAAAACCATAAATGATGTGTGTACATAAATTTGGATCTATATCTTCCGGTAGGTATTTTCCACTTCCTTGTCTATACCATGCCCAATTAGTAAAGTAACAAACAGTTTTAAAGTATCCTGGAAAGTATCACTGAATTTAAAATTTGAAATTTTACATTAAAAAAAAAAAAATTAATTAGAATTACCACTTTGAGTAGATGGCGGTGGTCTTGTTATAATTGGTGGTTTTGTTGGTGGTTTAGGTATCGGTGGTTTGATAACAGGTTCAGTTGTTATTACGCCACCACCACCACCAGATATTTCATTTTCATCTTCATCTATAATTAAAATTTTTTAATTCAGTAATATTATCTAATTTTTAAACATTTTAAATTTTTTTAATTTCTTCACCTTCAGGTTCAGGCATTTCTTCCATTTCCATCGTTGTACTTTCTACGGGTTTGCCAGGTACGCAATTTACTTTATTAGGCCAATCACATACTTTATCATTGTTGTTCCAATATAAACCCGAGGCACAGCTAAAAACGGCATAAGTTCCCCACAAGCATACTAAATATTGGTTACAATTTCCTGGATAGTTCGCATAGGTACCTTCTTTACAAGGTTTATTTAATATTGATAAATCAACATCGCCCCTGTTGCCAAATTTATTTAAATTATTATTGCAAGGTACGTTATGACTCCAGTCGCAAACTTTTTGATCTTGATTCCAATGCAAACCAGGAGCACAATTTTGTGTCACTAATTTACCGTTCACGCATATGGCAAAAAGGTTACAATCATCGGGAACTGAGTAGTATTCACCATTTGTGCATCCACTCGGAGGTACTGCCTTAAAAATAAAATTTTATTTTCATTTCATTTGTTTATCACGGACGACAGGAATAAAATATAGATGCACGAGTTTTTATGTGCAATACCGTAGTAGAAGGAATCGACATTGTAGTATTTGGTGACCACCAATCGTCAGGTGGAGGAGTTGAACTCGTCCACGAACCATCTATCATCGATGTTGTGGTCCTCATTGTTGTTGTAGTCCTCATTGTTGTCGTGGCTGGAGTAGTATCGAAAGAATCTTTTTCACACATTGCATTTTCCGGCCAATCACAAACATTGGCAACAGAATTCCAATGCAAACCGATGATACAATATTGTTTTTTTAATTCTCCTAATATACACCTGACAACAAAATATTTTACGTTTATTCGCCATTTTTTTTAAATATATATATATCAAATAGATATTATTGATGAGAAAAATTTTTTCCTTACCTGTAGTATGCGTTACAATTACTATGATCGGGATAATATTTTCCAGGTTCGCAATCAACAGATTCGACTGATGTTTCACTCGTTGATGTCATGGTCGGTTTAGAAGTTGAACTGGGATATTTTGTACTCATTGTTGTAGTCGTCATTGGCTTTGATACAGGTCGGCTTGCTAAAAATATTAAGTTGCTCATTTCACAGAAATGAACTACAAAACTTAATTAAAAAAGAAAAGTACTCACGCATGGTTGAGGTAGTCCATGATGGTAAAGTGGTGTGTTCATGTTCATATTCGTGTTCTGAACTCGCTCCTGAATCAACTCCTACAAGTGAATTTTTTAAAGGGATTAAAATTATAAGTTTTTGGGATTTCTTTGTCAAATAAATGACTTACCAGTTGTGGTGACGGGAGGTGAAGGTGTCACCGGAGGTTTCGGTCGTGTACAATCAGTTTCTTCGGGCTCATCATCCGAAATTTGTCCTAAAGCTTTACCTAACGTTTTTAATAACGGAAAAGCCCCCCTGCAGCATCGATTATTAAAATCATCTAAATCAATAGACCTGAAAATTTAATTTTTTTTTGTTTTTATTGTTTCGTCAATTTTAAAAAATAAATGTTGGGAAAATATTACCATGCCATTGCTCCTCCGTAACCCATATTTTTGATGAATGAAGCTTTAGCTTTCACAGAATGTACGTCATCGAAACCAACCCATTGAGTATTTTTATAAGCATAAGGTCCAAAAGCTTTCGAAGAATCTCTCTGAACTTGCCATTTTTCTTTCAGAACTAAAATTTAAATTATTTAAAATTAATTTAATCGTTTATGTAAACTTTGTAAGTTCTACGAAATATATTATTACTTTTATAACATATTTCATAATATGCCAACATTCCCGGCTGTTTAGTGATTTCTCCAGGAACTCCGGGACCCATAGCGGGTGCTCCATAACCATTGTTATTTTCATTTTTCAATGTGAAACTTTGACCATAAAATGGAATACCAACAAGTAGTTTAGAACGATCAGCTCCTCTTTGAACTAAATACTCCATCGTATAATTCTGAAAGTGTATATTATCGAATTATAAGTCGTCAAGTTCCGGATAAAAAGTTTTAATTACATACCGTGTTAAACCTAGGAAAAGTATCCCCTTTCCTGTAAAACAGAGGACTGACATGTCCTGTGACTTTTTCCCATGCTCCGTGATAGTCATACGTCATGACGGACATAAAATCCACAGCTTCCGATATGGTAACAACATCGTAGCCAACGTCAATAACTTCTCTGTAGCCTGAAATTCCCGCAGCCAAAATTAAGGGTGGTTCCTGCTTTTTAAATTCTTTACCAAGTTCCTAAAAAAAATTTTATATTTTTATTAAAAACGAATAAATCCTTTTTATAGCAAAATGTATTTATTTATGTGTAACCTTTAAAAGGACCGCAAAATTTTTCATATCGCTGTCGGGTCCTTTGTTACAATCTGATTGCCAACATTTTGGATAAGCCCAATCGAAATGCATTCCTTGAAATTTATGCTTTTTTAAAAATTCAATTGAAGTTCTAACAAAATTTTTTCTGGATTTGGGATTGGAAACTAATTTTGAATATTTATCTCCTGTGGAATCCGTCCAACCTCCCACCGCCAATAAAACAACCGTTTTTTTATTTTGATTTCTCAATCTATGAAGTTTAGTAACGCGATCGTAAAAATCTAAAAATTTCATTAATTATTTGATTTATTCTAAAATTAGGTTTAGGTTCGTAAAAAAAAAAACCTTACTGTGATCAATATCAGCAGAAACATCAAAAGGTTTTAATTTTAAATCGTTTGGATCTAAACTAGCATAAGCGTAAATGATATGAGAACAAAGCCTCGGGTCTATATGTTCTGGTACGAATTTTCCATCATCTTTTCTATACGAAGCCCAATTTGTGAAATAACATACGACTTTATACGTTTCTAAAAAAATACTAATAATTATTAATCTTTTATCGGGGGGGAAGGGGGGAATGTGCGTGTGTGAGTTGCGACAATGGCGGAAATAAAATATTAATTCATAAAATTAAACAATACCTTCATTAGGACCCCTCGAATTAAATTTTTTATATTCGTTTGACATTAAATATTGATTTTGACAATTTGCCAAATCGGGTAACCTGCATAAATTCCAATTTGAATCAAAGTGTAAAAGTCGAGGACAAAGGTAAGTCGTCTTCCAACCCCGATCACACGTGTAATACACGCTACAATTATTTACATCGCGATTGATACTCTGTTCGTAACAATTCATGTCTCTTTGACGATCAATCATCGTTCCAGGTACCTGAAAAATAAATTCTTTTTTACAATCGATCGTGACATGAAGTAGTCGAAAGGAAATAAAATTACATCATAAATTTTAAAATTGCTTCTCGATGAATAAATTTGATCAGTGTTTGATTGATGATTGAAAAATGCATCTTTTACGGTGTTGAGTAGAGGCCATTTTGTACCGCAGATTCCCTGGTAGTCGTCGAGATCTACAGAATAAATTGCAACTCCACCGAGTCCTTGTTTCAAAGCATAATTTACCTAAAAATAATAATAAAAACGATTGAGTTTTATTTTAAAATTAATTTATTTTAAATAAAAATAAAAAAAAATTATTTTACTTTATTTAAAATACTTCTGGAATCGTCATAACCGATCCATTGATCCTCTTTTACAGCAAAAGGACTATCGACAGAATCTGAATTAACATTCCAATTTTCCCGTGAAATCATATCGCAAATTTCAAAATAGGCTAAAAATCCACTGTCTTGTGTGAAAAAACCTTCTTTTCCCAAACCTCGAACTTGCGAACCTGGCATCCAATAATCAGGATTGGTCAGTGTAAATGAACGTCCGAAAAAAGGTATGCCAAGCGTTAACTTTTCCCTCGGCGCTCCTTTCATTATCCAGTATCGTATCGCATAATCCTTTTAATAAAATTTTATTATTATTATTATTTAATAACGTTCGGGATTCAGTTATTAAAATTATTATTGACGAACCACGTTGTAAAAAATGTCCAAGCCTTGATCGTGTTTTCTTCGATAGAGTGGAGAATGATGATCTGCAACATCTTCTCTTTCCGAATGCAAATCAAAAGCCAAAACGTTAATCATATCCAAATATGGAACTATTTCTCTGACGTTATAACCGTCTTCGATTCGAAATCTTGAAGGAGCAACGGAAACGGAAAGAATCCAGTTTTTCAAAACGAAAACTTCGGAAAGTTCTTCTAATAAAAGCGAAAGATGTTCGCGATCGTTTTTGGTACCTCCAAGATCTTCCGCTCCTATCGATAGATCGATACATAATTAAAATCAAACTGGAAACACAATTAATAAATAATTAAAAATCATTTAATCCACCTGGAAATTCCCAATCCAAATCGATTCCGTCAAAATCGTAAGCATCGAGAAATTTTGCAACGCTTTTTATAAATTTTTGCCTTCTAGCAGCCGATGACGTCATTTTGGAAAATTTCGAATCGCTCGTCGACCAACCGGCAACGGAAATGAGTACTTTAAGGTTAGGATTAAACCTTTTGAGACCGACAACCGAACGATATCCTCCTACAATAATAATAATGATAATTGATTAACGAAAAAATATTAAAATTTTTAATGTTCTTCTTCCTACAGGAATATTTAGTCTTACCTTGTACGACATCTTGTTCTTCGTTCTGCGGATAAATGGTAAACGTGTGTGGATCTATTCCGGCATATGCATATAATATATGAGTGCACGAAAAGGGATCCAAGTTGTTTGCATTGAACATCATCGGTTCTTTCCTGTGGTTTGCCCATCCTTGCAGATAGCATACTATTTTCTTTTCTTGAACGTCTGTCGATTATTATAAAATAAATGTGAGTATCATCATTATTATCGTCGTTATTAAAAAAGGTATCACTCACCAAAATCTTGTGTCGTAAAATTATTTCTTTCATTAAATTTATTCATAAAAAATTCATCAGATAATTCGTGGAATGAATTCGAATAATAATCATCATCATCATAATTTCCGTTAAAAAAATTTTTATTATATTTAGGTTGACGATTTTTGTTTATTTTATCAAGAGTTTCTCTTCTCTCTTCCTCCTCCTCCCGAGGATTAAATTCAACAAAAGAAACTTTATCCCGATTTGAAAGGTTGGTGGCATCTTTAAAATTCGATGATTTTCCTTGTCTATTTCGACCGGAATAAAAATAATAATCAAATTTATTACTTCTGACGTCATCAATAATTCTATGTTCGACAGCATCTCTCAGGGGTATTCTTTCACTTTGTGAAAATGATAAACTGAAATATAAACGTAATTCGGTTTTTAAAAAAAAGTTTTTCATTATTTCTAGAAAAAAGAAAAGTTTTCCTTACCCTTTTTCATTTGTAAATAACGGAACCGGAAGACTTTCCACAGCTTCACGTAGTGGTAAATTTTTACTTCCGAAATTTAAAAAAACATGATCGAATAAATAAGATTTATCTTCTCCGATCGTATTATTATTATTATTATTATTATAATAATTTAAATTTTCATCGTTTTTTCTTGCATTATTATATGTTATTTTTGTTTTGAATGGATAATTTGTTACTTTTTCTACGGAGTCCCGTAGGAAAGATGGTTCGTGATAAACATTGTAATTATCAGACGAAACAACAACAACAATTAACAAAACAATTAATATCTTCATTTCCTGTTTTTTTTTTTTTTAAACATATATAAAAATTAAATTATTAAAAAAACACTTTTCATTTTTTTTTAAACTTACGACATATTTAAAATAACGGTTTTTTATTATCATAATAATTAATAAATAAAAAAATTCGAAAACGATTCATTCACTACAAACTATTATCATTGTGTTTTGTTGTAAGAATCCACGACTACAGGAAACAAATAAAAAAAAAAACTTTATGTGGTACCCACAACAATAACAAACAAAAGTTAAAACTAAATTCCTATAGACATTTAATAATAAATTTACGATGGCAAAACCGTTTAAACATAATAATAATAATAATAATAATAATAATAATATTAAATACCGGTGTACAAACAAACACTATTAAAAAATGAAAAAGGTCACGTTTTTACGTGTAAGTGTATTGTAACGGACAATGGCACTCAATTTTTTTTTTATGAATGAATAAATTATTTATTTATTTATTTATTTATCCATGTACTACGTTTCGGTTGTTACAACAATTTAAATAATTTTATTAATTTTATAAATAATTTTTTTATGAGATGAGAGATCGTAAAACAAAACCGTTATTCATTCGTTATTTAATTAAATTTTTCGTCGTTAATTTTAAAATTAAATAATAATAATAAATTATCGATGGTAATTAATTAATTATTTTATTAAAAAATCAAATATTATGTTTTTATTATTATTATTATTATTATTATTATGTGACGTTAATTAATAAAGTGTTAAAAATAAATTTTAACGAAAATAAATAAAATGATTAATTTTGATGACGGTTGAACCGGATACGGTTTACATTTAATTTAAATAATAATAATAATAATTAAAAAAATTAATTAATAATTCAACAAATTATTATTATTATTATCTATCATCAACATGGTTAAATTTAAATGAAAAAATTATACTCACCTTAATTAATTAATTAAAAAATAAATAATAATTAATAAATAATTTAAAAAATCACGCAACCGACATTTCGTTTTTATTTAAAAAAAAAAAAATGGCGCGAAAAATTTGAAAAAAAATTTTTTTTTTTTTTTTTTAGAGGTACGATTTTTTTTTTTTAAAAACACTTATTAAAAAAAACACTTTTTTAAATAATAATAATAATGATAATGATAAAATAACGTTTTTACATAAATTTATTTATGTAAATAATTTTTATAACATTTGAAAAATAAATTTTTTTTTTTTTTGAATTAAATTGAAAATAATGATGATAATAATAATCCGGAAAAGTGGATGAATTTTTATGAAAATTTAATATAAATTATCAGTTTTATCATTATTATTTTAAAGTGATAATATTGATAAGAAATGATATCTTTGGATAAAAATATTTGTGTGATTTTTCCCGATTTTCTGGTTGTTGTGATTGTTGTTGTTGTTTCACCTTTGGCGCCGCGGTTTATGGTTAAACTATCAAACAGTTAAACTCCCCGGTCCACAGACTCGCTCTGGACTAAATATATTATCTGAGAATAAAAAAACCGATGGACCATCACCATCACCACCACCACGCCTCAAATATTAATTTAAATAAACTTGGTTTATTGCCCCACCGATTGTGTTTGTGTGTGCCTCAATGTGAAAGACGTTGGGGGAAATGGCAATGTCTGACCTTGAACCTGACAATCTTGTTTTTTATAAAAAAAAAAAAAAATGCCCAGCTCATCATTTATAAGTGAAAAAAAAAAAAAAAAATCCAGAAAATTAATCGGGTTGACAGGAGAAATTATATACGTAATTAATTATATATATGATTACGAGATGCGAATCCACACCTAAAAGTTATTATTCTAATGCCCCCGCCATTTTTATTTAAGGGGATGATGATGATGATGATGATTGTGTTTAAACTTGTTTAAAAAAAAAAAAAAAATTTTTTTTTTTTTATTATTTACATAATTATACATAATTCGATTCCCCCATTTATTTACCTCGTCATTATTATTATTATTATTATTTAAAATTAATTATGTTAAAAACATTTAAAACGTGTCAAATAATAATTTGAAGGAAATGTACCTCCTCGTATTTTATAAAAAAAAAAAAAAAAATTTCCGAATTTTTTACATAAAAAACGTGTTTTATAATTTTCTGATAGGTTTTTCACGATTTTTTTGTTATGTTTTCGCGTACCTGTACAAGGTTTTATAAATATTTAATAATTTTCTATTTTCCATACGTTTAAGAAGAATGTAAAAATATTTTCAGTTTAGTTCAGACATTTTTTTTTTTTTAAATAAAAATTTATATTCATGCCTGAGGAAGCGGAAAAAATTTTTCAAAGGAAGTGAGAGAAAGGAAGGGGATGTAACGGGGGGTGCAGGGGGGGGAGGGGAAGAGGTCAATATATATATAATTAAAAATTAAATTTAATTTAATTTTTAAATGAAAAAAAAAATGCAAAGCTCGAAACTCGTTTGTGCGAATTTAAATTAATTTTTTGTTGTTGTTAAATTTTTTTTTTTCGATTCGTCGTCTGCTTTTAAACACGATTAACGGTTATCATTATTAAAATAATTTTCCATTTATTATTATCATTATTATTTTCTTAAAATCATAGGTTAAGAGTATTTAATTAAAAAAAAAAATACCTGAATCGTTACGTCACTTAATACGAATTTTACATAAACACCTGACGCACACCACCACCAC
>NW_002987244.1:144040-145888 GCF_000006295.1 Pediculus humanus corporis | reverse complement strand
CAATTATTATTATTATTATTACTATTTATTATTATTATTATTATTATTATTACTATTTATTATTATTATTATTATTAATATTGACAATTTATTTACGATCGAAAGGTTTAGAGAGAAAAAAAAAATTATAAAGCGAGGACGTCTGTGTGTTTATACTAAAAGAAAATTTTGGAAAATAATAAATTTTCCGATGATGCGATTATTATTATTATTATTATTATTATTATTATTATTATTATTATTATTTTAGCGTAATTATATGAAAATTTTCTTGTATTTAAAATTAAAATTTTATTATTTATTTAACGTGAGTGAAGCACACGCACACACACACGCGCGTTTAAACAAATAAAAATTAAAGTTTGCGTGCGTCTGTTTGTTTGTTTGTTTGTTTAACGAGGAAAAAAATAAATAATAATAATAATAATTTGTTTTTTAAAAAAAAAAGGTAATAAATCGTACAATTTGTTAATTAGTCAAAAATAAAAAATAAATCATGTGATTATGTTTGTGTTAAACATCAGGAGAAAATTTTTTTTCGCCATTTTAAATTATAAAAAAAAAAAATTAAAAAAATAATAAAAAAAAATGTTCAGACTCGTTTTTTTTTTTTTTTTTAATCTTTTCTTTGGCACATTTGCTTACCTGTACATAAAAAAAAAAAAAGAAAAATTTTTTTTAATTGACGTTTAGGTACTAATAAACTAAAAAGTTTGTCACGACTTTTAACCGCAGCTTAAAAGAAAAACATCCATCGAATTAATGCCCTTAAACCGGTTGTTAATCTTCTTATCACCTTTTATAACTAATGGACATTAAAATAACCTCAGGTAACAATCAACGGCTTAACAATTGTTTGTTATTGTTTTTCTTTTGTTTTTTTTTTTGGCGAAAACATAATTTGAGATTTTGTGCAATCAAACACGACAGCAAAAAAAAAATGATTGAAAGGAAATGTTTCCTGTTGTTGTTGTTTGTTTCGCAACATGGAAAAAACATTTCCTTCCGTTAGTTTCCAAAATTCTCCAGGAAAATTTCATTTAATAAAATTTTTTTTTTCATGTTTTATGATTCATTGATACGTTGTTGGACGATCACGATTTTTAAATTCGTCCATTTTGACAAACGAAATGTTTTTTTTTTTTTTTTTTTATGGATTGATTGATTACAAACATGTCGAATATTTTATTTTAAACATTTTTATTGTTCGAATCAAGTTTTAAAACCGAATTTTAAATTTTTTTTATGTGTGTGGATTATAAAAAATTTATTGTAACGAACCTTTTTTTTAATGCGTTCGTAGAACTTTTTATGTAAAACTCGTAAACTGTCATTTTTTATTTGAATTTTACATTCTCTCTCCCTCCCTCTCTCTCTCTCTCTCTCTCTCTCTCTCTCTCTCTCTCCCCCACTCTCTCTCAGGTTTTTTTTTATTTAATACTAATAAATGTAATTTGACGTATTAACGATAAATAATTAAATTTTCCTCGTTCGTAATATAAAAGAATTTTTCTCACTTAATAAATCCCAAATTATTATTATTATTATTATTATCCACCATTAAACACGACAAGGCTACTTGTCGGAGTTTTTAAGTATTTATCCGAGGTTTCTACCCGATTCCTTAGGGACAAATACTCGAATTTCGGTGGTGCCACTTATTATAAGATAGCACCACATCAATTCTTGAAGGTCTTCCTGAGTCCGTCTTTTTCGATGGGAACGATTTGTCTCCTGAACTGGGCTCCAGTGACTAACATCTTTGGAGTGGCCAGGGTCAGAAGCAGTGAAATTCACGTTCTCGTCGAGCTGCCTCAGGTCGACAGTAGAACAAGATTTGTTTTTGGT
>NW_002987244.1:143107-144020 GCF_000006295.1 Pediculus humanus corporis | reverse complement strand
TATTATTATTATTATTATTATTATTATATATAAAATGATTTACATAAAAATAAATCAAAGAATGCAAAAAAAAAAAAAAATTTTTTTTAAATTCATGAATATTTAATAATAAACAAACAATAATTTTCAGTGTCAAAAAACTGTTAAGAAGATGAAGAAGAAGATTAAAGGTAAAGTGTGAATGATGATGATGATGATGATGATGATGATGATGATTTTTCTTTATCCACATCCACGTTTATTCGAGTTCAAATTTTTTTTTTTTATAAGAAACCGGAAATAGACTTAATAACATACGCAGCAAACCGGGGGGGTTCGATAAGATTTTTTTTAAAAAAATTTATTGACGCACCTTATAAAATAAAAAATGATGTCGTGACGAGTTTTGTTGTTGTTGTTGTTGTTGTGGTTGTTGGTGATCTCCTCATCGATTGATTTAAATTCTTTTTGGGCTCTTGTGATAGGTCATTGCCATTTTGAAAATTTTTTTTTTTTTTACACTTGTGTCGGACAATGTGTGGATTCTGGGAGGGTTAAACTAACTTTAGGTCATATAAGTTATGACCTGAATATTAATTTTTATTTACTGAAAGGTTACCAGATATGCTTCTTTTATTATTATTATTATTATTATCGGACATAAATAAATTATTTACTTACTAATTAATAATTTTAATGTTTAATTAATAATTTTATGTATAATCATAAATTTATTTTTTTTTGGTTTAAATTTATAGGATGTTATGATGTTTTTCATAAATTTTCCAATTTTTTTATGTAAATAATTAACGTATAATATGAGTAAATCGGAAAATAACAAAAACTAAAATTATTATTATTATGATTAAAGTTCTCAGAAAAAGAAGACTAAGAGAACCCAAAAACAGCATCAAAAAGAATGAGTAAAATTACC
>NW_002987244.1:135760-142673 GCF_000006295.1 Pediculus humanus corporis | reverse complement strand
GATCGATCGAAAGAGGTATGAATGGATGGAAAACCTGAAAATATTAAAATGATTATTTATAAAAAAAAAAAATTTTTCGGGTTAGATCATAGCCCCCCGAGGGAAAATGGAAAGAAAAACAAAACATTCACCGCACCCGAAAAAAAAAAAAAATTTAACAAGGAGCTTGACCCGGGATGACGTAGAAATAAATACCTTAAATTATATACTTGAGAAAAAAATTTTTTTTATATCTGTCGATCTGGAAAATCTGTCGGGAGGGGAGGGGGAGGGGGGGGAAATTGAAGTATGTGTGGTAATCGATAAAACGGAAATAATTTCGATAATCGTCGATCGATCGACAATTTCTTTTCGAAAAAAGGCTTTTGGGAAATTCAAAAGGATTTTAAACTTTCTTAGAAAAATGTTTAATAATAATAATAATAATAATAATAATAATAATAATAATAATAATAATAATAATAATAATAATTGGAAGAACTGGATTTTCAAGAAATCAAATAGAAACGAATAAAAAAACGAACACAACATGACCTGTCTGTTGTTTTAAAAAGAGGAAGGAAAATAATAATAATAATAAAGGAAAACGTATAACTAAAAATTATTAAATACGTTGACCCCACCCCGCCCCCTCCCCCCCCCCGCCTCTCTACGAAAGTTTAAATAAAAATTGAAACGAAATTTATTTTTATTTAAAAAAAAAAAAATTTGAAAGGAAAAAAATAAAAAAATTTTTTTTTACCGAAAGAAAATTGAAAAATTGTTCAGACAACCGTAAATCGATTGACGACGTCATAAAAAGATTTTTTACGTAATTTAAATTATGCATTCAATAAATTTCACGTACATATGTACATATAAATACATAAATAGATACATAAATAAATAAATAAAAATTTTTTTTTCTTAATTTTTCGATAGAGTTTAACGACAGACGATGGTGAGTTTTCTTTCTTTTTTTTTCCTCTTCAATCATAATAATATTTTTATTTATTTAATTTATTATTATTATTATTACTATTATTATTATTATTATTATTATTATTAATGTAAAAGTGAAAGAAAAAATTTTAATAAGTTAATTTTTAAATAATTTAAAATTTTAAAAAAATTATTATTTTTCGGTGTCGCTTTTTATTCTAAATATCAAAACTCGTTTTTTTTTTTTACGTGAACAAATAATAATAATAATAATGATAATAATAATCAATACGTACCGGTGATAAGTCTTATCACAAAGATAATAATAATAATAATAAAATTATTTGAGAACAAATTTTAAAATATAAATAATTAAACTTTTAATTTAATTTTTTTTTTTTTATCAATGATAAATCGGATCAATTGATAAGAAAAAAAAATTTGCAATTAATTTTTTAAATGTATGGTTAATAATAATAATAATATTAATAATAATAATGATAATAATAAATTATAATTGATTTTCTTTTTTTTTTTTGGAGAAAATGCGAATATTTCACGTGATTATATTAATTATATACGTACTGGAAATGACGACCGGAAATCGTTTCGATGAAGACAAACAATACAATCAAAATGTAAGTATACCATCATCATTATCATTAACATCATCATCATCATCATTATCATCATCATCATAATCATTATTTTTAAAATAATTATTTTAATAGTTTTAATTACTCCGATGTATTCCCATTACAATTTATTTTGTTACATAAAACTAGTTTTGAATTCTTTTTTTTAAAAATAATAATAATAATAATTTGTTTAAAATAATAAAAAGGCATTTACTCCCCCCCTGTCCTGTCCCGCCCCCCTTATAAACTCGTTTATGGCAAAAATTATAAGAAAAAAAAAAAAATTTATTTGTGCGTAACGCCTACAGTCATTTCGTGTTTAAAATCAAAAGAAATAAATAAAAACTAGTTTTATTATTATTATTATTATTGTAAACACGACATTGATAATTTAAGGTTTTGTTGTGATTCCAGGTTTTAACACATTTTGCAAAATGGTTATTTAAAAGAATCGACGATAGAGATGATATTAATTATATCGGGATAAATAATGAAGAAAAAAGAAATTCGGAAATTATTAATTCGATATTAGGACTACCTAAAAATTTAAATGATGCAGGACGACGACGATAATGATAATAACAATGACATTTCAATGTAATGATAATAATAATAATAATAATATGGGATTTTATTATTATTGTTATCCCGTCAGTTTTGTAATTTATTAAACCTTTTATGTATTTTTTTTGTTTCCGGATTATAATTATTATTAATAACAACAAACGAATGAAATAAAATTATTTTTTTTTAACAAACTAATAATTATAAAAAAAAAAGAGGTAGAGATAAAAATTCTCACGTTTTTGAATTTAATTTAATTTTAAGGTATACGTTTTAAGGTACGATCAACGCAAATTATTATTAAAATGTCGAAGATTTTAAACTTTTTTTTTTTTTTTTAAATGACATTTATTTATTTATTTCACGGTTATTAAATAAATTGACGACACGCACGAACGCACCGAGTAACGATTTATTTATTTATTTATTATTATTATTAATTTAAAAAATTTTTCGGCGGAAAAGTTATTATCATTATTGATAACAAAACTTTCCGATCTTAGAATTTTATTTATTTAATTGAATTTAAATAAATTATATCGGAAAAAAATAATTGTTTAAATGTTTGTCGTTGTTGTTGTTGTTAATGATAAAATGAAGGATAGACATTAAAAAGTTTAAATAAATTTAAATTTAAAAAAAAAGTTTTTTAAACATATTTGGAAATGAATCATTTTTCAAGTTTTTTTTTTAACGGAATAAATATATTTAATTATGATTGATTGGAGAGAGACAGAGAGAGAGAGAGAGAGAGAGAGAGAGAGAGAGAGAGAGAGAGAGAGAGAGAGTGAGAGAGAAAAACGGGATGGACGAGGATGAAAATTTTAAATATATTACGATCAATTATACTGTCAGACTCGAATGGATTTTTATCATTAAAATCAATTTAAGATCGATAATGGTCAACAACAACAACAACAACCACAAAAGTTTTTTAACTTTTTTTTCAAATTCATTTTTAAATATATAAATCAGGTATGATTTTAAACCTAATAATAATAATAATAATAACGTATTGAATTATTTTAAAAAAATAAACATTCAAATTTATGATGTGACGGGCATTTAAATCCAATAAAAATTTACTGTTTTAATTATTATTTCATAGAAATAAATATTTATGTTAATAATTAATAAGTCACGTGGTAAACTATTCATAATTTAAAAAATTATTAAATATAAAAAAAATTAAATAAACTAAAAAAAAAAAAAAATATTTTAATCCGGATAAATTATTTAAAAAAATTTTATCTCATCCCCAAATTCGATTAACTCTTATTAATAATAATAATAATAATATCCGTTAAATTTATTTAACACGCTAAAGGTAAATTATTATTATTTTTAAACGCAACAATAACTTTAATAATAATAATAATAATCTTATATTTCTTACAAAAAATTTATAAAATTTAAATAATAATAAAAAAAAAAAAAAAACAAAAAATATTTATATATATATATATATGTCTTACATCAAGTACTTATAAATTATATATAATAATAATAATAATAATAATAATAATAATAATAAAATATGTTTTAAAAATAAGGAATTTCAATTAAAGTCCTTTAAAGGTAAAAGCAATAAAACTTGTTTCCCTTTTTTTTTCTTTTAACCACGATATAAAATATTTAAATTTAAAAACAAAAAGCATCAATTAAAAAATTTAATTTATGTTTTTTTGCAAATAAACGACGATGATGATGATGATAAATTATTTATTTATTTATTTATTATAAATTATAATAAAATATTGACTAGCTGAAGTAAAAAAAAGGAAAAAAGGAAACCCAAAAGTACTAACAAACAAATAATTAACTTATGCTAAAAAGTAAAAAGTGTACTTTGGCCCAAAAATTGAATAAATCAATTTTTTTTTTTTTACGTAATAAATCTTATTGAACACTGTACGGAAGTATTATGGCGATTTAAATTTATCTATTATTAATAATAATAATAATAATAAAGATAAATTTAAAAATAATAATTTTTATCATTCTTGCGTTGCTTTTTGAAGATTACCAGAAAGTGTTGGATCCGGTCGACGTCTGTTAAAAAATCCAATTTTCCAAAGTACAAAAACAATTAAAAGAAGTAAAAGTATACCGGCACATGCGGCGACGATCTGTTTTTTTAAAATCCGTTTAAAAAATAAAAGAAATGTGTTAGTTAATGTGTTATTGTGAAGGGAAAGAAAATCGGATGTATATATACCACTTACCACTATCCAGGGTGGTACGTTTTCCGATTCTGCTCCTTCCAGAGATTCCGGATAAGCATATGTCGTAGCGTGAGAAATGTCGTCACTCGTATTTTGATGAACGTTGTTGATGCTCGCGAGTAATATTTCAGCATATGATGATATTATTACATAATCGAGATGAGAATAATCTTCTACGAGTGTTGAATTCCATAGTCGAGCACTGATTCGAACGATGGCCTCGTGATTTTTGGGCAAATTATAAACGACGCATTTAAATTTCAAACACTTGGCAGTTCCGTTTATACAATTCTGTAAAATACAAAAATTAAAATTTAACAAAAATCAACTTCCGATATTATTAGAAAGAAGAAGAAGAAAAAATAAAATTTGATCTTACCATGTTAACGATCGTGTGTTTCCTTCCCTCCAAATCAACAATTTTTTCAGTTCGAACGACCATTTCTTCGTCTCTTCTCCTTCTACCACCACCTCTCAAAGGCAATTGTTCGACGGATGAACTATTGTCGTAATCGTTGAAAAAAAATCTTTCGGTTGTTGTCGACTCGTAAAATCCGGGTCTTTGATCGAGACGTAAAGGATTTATATCTTCTGCTCTTAGGTAGCATTGTCCACCACCGATGGCTTAAAAAAAAAAACATAATTTTAATAAGATTTAAAACAATAAATTATTTTTTTTCCTTTTATTTTTTTTTTTACCTTCGACAACGGGAGCTTCATCTAAATAAAGAAGCCATTTCCCTTGAGGCTTGTTGTTGGCCACTTGAAAGGGCCATTTAACTTGTACTTCTAAATTTTTCAATTTTCCTGGTCCCGCATTGTAAATTTGAAATGTATGAACCACTTTTGATCCGATGTCATCTTTAAAAATCATGGCACTTTCACCTCTAATTGGACCACCGTAGAAAACTTGTTCTGGACGAGCCGAACTATAAAGTATTAAAAAATTTGTGTTATTTACCATATTATTGTGCTCTATGTCGATTAAATAATTTTTTTACCCTTTCAATGAAACTTCCGCTTTTTTTACGACTTCCGCTTTAAGGGTAACCGGTAATTGAGGTTCTACTTGAAAAGATGTCGTGTTGACTTTGACCATGTAATTCAATTCTGTTTCGCTATCATCCAATTGCTTCGAATCAAATTTTATTTGAAAATTAACCGTCGTGTTCGTTTTCAATGGATTTCCGATATTACATGAAACTGTTGTTTTGTTAAAGCTTTGACAAGATACTGTTTTCGACTGTAAAAAAAAAAAAAAAAAAAAAATTTTTAAAATAATAAGAGTAAAAGTGTAAATTTTTGATAAGTTTTTAGAAATTCAATAGGAGATTCAATCGTACGGGAAATATCGCCATGTGGGACAGCTTACATTTTCAGACATATTTCGTTAAAAGTCAGATTGAAATTTCTTCTTAATGAGTCGGTTTGAACTACCATGAACTCTTATACCATACTTTTAACGGCTGATAGTACAGGGGTAAAAAACTGTTAGGGTGGTCTCTGCAACTTTTACATATTTTTTGAGGTTTATTTGGAATTTTCTACTGAAAATAAGTACGAAGGATTGTCGTGGCAAAAGTTTCGTATAAGAGTAATAAAATGTCGTGGCACAATGAAAATAACAAAGAATAGTTCTTTTAACACTAACCTCAGTTTCAATACGATTGTAAGGTACGGTGGCAGGATGAAAAATAAATAATTGCGTTTCGTAAGCACTTTCACCCGCGTTTTTAACGGTCACATTAAGAGGTATATCGTCAAAAGCACCCAATAAAAACGTCCACATATTATCTCGTCCGCCTAGAAAAAAAAAAAAAAAAAAAAAAAAACAAAATTCCCAACTTTAATTATTATTATATGTTTAAATAAAGTTTATTTTGGCGCCAAAAACCCTCCAGTGAAATATTCACGAAATCCCTGTAAAATGCTTCTTGTTTAATTTAAAAAAAAAAAAAAATGATTACTTTTTGGTAAATCCAAAATAGCATCTAAATTTAAACGACTCTGGCAAATATCGTCGTTACCGCAATCTTTTTGAAATGTGGCAACGAGTATTTTGGCCGCTTCTTGTTGGTTAAGTATTGGATAATCATCGATAGATGGTAGAGGCTTTTCTGAATCAGGCATCGTGGGGTTATCCTGAACCAAAGAATAACTCAGTTTCATTTTTATCGGTGATTGAATATCTCGCGTATTTTCCTGTAACGATAAAATTTCATTTTACAATTAAAATTTGATTGCATTTTTGGTATTTTATTGAGGAAAAAAAACTTGAAAAATTGTTTGTAATAACCTTAACATAAACTATGTGTTCCTGACAATGTGTCAATACACCTTTAGGTTCTTTTTTTTTTAAAACAATCGTACTCGATGAAAAAGAGGGCCGAGTTTCACCGTCAGGTCCAAACCAAACTCGGGAAAATTTTCGATTCAATTGAAAAGTTTCTGCTTCGATGTGGTGATTCAACGTTAATGTATTAGAAGCCGCATTTAATACGTTGCAACAAGTTTCGAAGTAAAAACTAAAAAGTTAAAAAATATTATAAAAATAATACAAAATGT
>NW_002987244.1:127914-135292 GCF_000006295.1 Pediculus humanus corporis | reverse complement strand
ATTATAAAAACGAAAATAAAATTATTATTTAAAAAAAAAAAAAACAAAACAAAATCTACGGAAATATTTCATGATTTTAAATTCGAAAAACTAACTATAATTTACCAAAATAAGAATATAAAAATTTTCAATAATTTACCTGCGAAGGTTCCTTTAGTAAACCTTTTGGCGAACCCAAATAAACATAAACAGCACCGTCATCTTCATAGGGAGAACCTACGGCAATGTCATCTGTACCATCCTTGTTTAAATCTCCTAAACTCGTTATGGCAAAACCGAATCGCGATTCTATTTTTCCAGTCAGTTTCTGAGGTTTATCACACGAAAGGCAACGGTCTGCGTTATTATAATAAATGTACACGGAACCTCCGGATTCTTTATCGAAGTAAAAAGGAGCTCCAACAATTAAATCGGGAAGCCTACGAATAAAATACTGTTGCATTTAAAGTTTTTTTTTTTTTTTTTTTTTTTAAATAATTCAATTAAATTAAAAACAACCTGTCGCCGTTTACGTCGGCGGTAGAAATTTCATAACCAAAGCTCGAGGCGAATTGCTCTCCGTTTATAATTAGCCTTGTGGACATGATAGCGTCTTTCGAACCTTTTTTCGTTTTGCTAAAAATGATAACTTGACCTGTGCCGTTAGAACGAGGAGCACCAGCAGCATAAGACATTTCATTTTCCAAAAATTTTGCTCCCACGACAGACATTCCTGAATGGATTTTTTTAAAAAAAAAATATTATCATGGATTCTAAATTAAAATGTCCGTAAGGAAAAATATTCAATAAATCTACCTAAATAACTGTATTTGTCAACGGGTGAAGTGTTTTTTTGATGAGGCCCATAATATTGTGTTTTATCACGGTGTAAATAATTTTCAGAAAAAGACATAACAAAAACAGTTCCTCTCCAGGTATAAACTCCGGGAGTTCCAATTAATGCCGTATCATCTTCTAATAGAAATCCGGAAGTTCCGGCTTGACAATATCCGTAATCTTCGTGCGCTCTACATATATTAATACATCAACATAAGAAAACTATAAAATTTTTAATATGCAAACGAATTATAAGTTTCGATTTAAGAAATTTATTATTATTCACCTATCGACAGGTCGCCCCTTGCACGGCTCCCATGTTTCTTCGTAGTCTAAATATTGACTTAGTGTATAACATAAACCGTGCCCCCATTGAAAATCAATTCCTTTTCTTATATACCTGTGTGCGCATACCTCGAATAAAGAATAATAATAATAATAATATTTTAAATTGGGTTTTTAAACAGGTTTCAAATTCGAATCGTAATATTCCCTATTTCACGTCATTCAAATCACCGATTAATCATTTTTTCCTTTTTAAAGTTTTACTCGCCGATAATTTCATTTTTAACTCGAACTGTGGTTTATAAAGTTCCAACATTATAAAAATGTTAAATGAATCATAAAAAAAAAAAGGACGAATTACTTATCGTGATTCATAAATACATGATACAATGATTGATTACAATGTTTAATGAGAATATAATTTTTTTTTTTTTTTTTGTTTTTAACATACCAACACTTTTCCGCCAGGTTTTTGAGATTTCACCGTGACTCCCATCCATTGTCCGTCTTTTATTTCATCTTCTAACGGAGGATAAAGATCTTTCGAATCAATTACTAATGAGAAAAAAAAAAAAAATTATTGGAATTATTTACATAACATCTTATCGGGAAAATTGATATGTCAAAAAAAAGCATTATAAACACATTCATCATAAATGTAAAGCAAAAACTAAAAAAAAAAAATAAATGAAAATTATTAAATCATCTAAAAAGAAATACAAAAAAAAAAAACTAAAAGCTAAAAGCAAAGAATTTTCAATTACTCACTATAATGTGCGAAAAGCTAAAAATAAATATTTTTTTTTTTTTTTTTTACATTCTCTTTCATCATCAATACATCATTACATCATTGCAAAAACATCATTTTTTTAGCAAAAAAAAAAAAAAAAAAATTACGAATTAAGCAAAAAAAAAGGCAAAACCGTGATGATATATTCAAGCAAAAAAACAAAACAAAACAAAAAAAGACGCAAAATAAAATGTAAACAAATTTCTCATTATCAGGATGTTGTTCTTATCAGTAACTTGGAAAACTTATTTAGGTTTATCTATATAATTGCACTAATTAAGTTAAATTATTCATTTAAAAAAAAAAATAATAATAAACGTTTTACATGTATTTTATAGGGAAAAAATTTTTTTGTATTATTTCAGGTCTGATATCACGTGTGAAAAACTAATTTCCTTCGAATGAAAGAAAAAAAAAAATTAGTATTAATTAGAGGAAATATATATATTTAGCCTCATTTTTATTTTAAATGTTTTTAATAAATTTTAATTTTTTTCTCTCTCGACCGAAATAAACATTTTTTTTTTTTTTTTTTTAATATTGGATTTTAATAAATATTTCCGGGTTTTTTACGCCCAAACGAAATTTTATTTACATAACTAACTGAATAATACATAAAATTGTAAAAATCTCAAAAATTTGATGTTTTCTTTTCTTTTGATCATTTTCAAATGGCGTTGAATTTAAAATACAATAAATATTATAATTTAACACTATAAAATATAATATTTTTTCGAGTTATTCGAAGTAAAAAAAAAAAAAAAAAAACTGACTTTTATGTAATGCGAGAGTGAAAAACTTGAAAATTTATGGGGAAAAAAGGGCAATATGAAACTCCTCTTTCGAAACCATAAGTTTCATAAAATAAAAACAAACAATTCTATATACAATTATTTTGCTTTCTCAAGTATTTATTGTCTTTCAAAATTTATTTTATCCTAAATAATAATAATTAATATTATTATTTGAAATTTTGTATTAATATTGTAATTATGTGTGCAAATATTGTTTTTTCATAAAAAAGAATGTGCACGAAAACACAAACTGAAAGTGAATAGATAAAACAAGTCAAATAAAATAATCAAACCTCAGGTGTTATACTGAATATTTAGGATGAAGACTTACAAAACTGATACCTTCCAGCACCATCTGTTAAAAAAAATTAACAAATAATAGTAAAGGATTAAAAATGAAAAGTTTAAGCAAGTTTTAAGTTGATTCTCTCTTTAATTATAAACAAAAAAAAAAAAAATTAATCTATAAACTAATTTTATGAATTCATAATTTTTTTTAAATTCGGTTAAAGAAACGTAAAAGATGATTAATTAATTATAACCCATTTATTAAATATATAATAATAATTATACCATGGCATTAAAAATGGCAATTATTAATTTACACAAGAGAGAATCAACCCCAACATATTCATCAAACACAGATATCATAAATATCTTTCTTTTTTTTTTTTAATCACATTAGCAGCAGCAATGAAAATAAGTTGGAAAAAAAAAAAAAAAAAATTTTACTTAAAATATTCAATAAGTCAAATATAAACCCATATTAAATAAACCAGGAGAAATAATTTGTTTTTAAGCAATAAATCTAATATTAAATAATAAAAAAACAAAAGAATTCTTTTTAATTTCCTAATGTACTATTTAATGAACTAAAATAATTTTCTATCAAAAGAATTTTTATCTTTTTTATTTTTGAAGGGAATTGTATGAAAAAATAAAACAAACAAAAATAATGATAATTTTAAAACTTTTATAAACTAAACAAATTAAGCTAGCAAATCAAAAAAAAAAAAAAAAAAAAAGAAACTAGAGGCCAAAATAATTTTAGCACATAAACTGATCCATAGCTTTAATTTTACCTAAATACTTATTTATAAAAAAATTAACTTTCTAACCTCTTTGCCCATCAGTTATAACCTGAATGCAATCATCAGTCACTGTTGTTAATGGGCATTTCCATAAAGCTCCACTATGATTCGTTCCAGGCTGTAAATTTTTACCAAGAGGAGCTCCGACTAAAAGCCTGAAAATATTTAAATATTGTTTTAAATATCTAAGGTTTAATTTGATTAAACAGTTAATGAGCTGAAATTAAATTTTACTATACTATGCTACCAAAAGTATACATTTATACATCATATATACTGCGACTAAATATTATTTTTCACGCCTTTTATAAAAGAAATTTCTACACCCGTTGAAAAAAATTAAATTTATAAAGTATAAATGTGAAAAAATTGTGTAGAAAAATTAAATAACGAATACGATTCATTGACAATTTTTAAAAAATACATTCCACTTAACCATTATATTTCAAAACTTTATGAAAAAGTAAACAAAATATGAGGGAAAAGATTATCATTTACACAGTTTCGTAAATGAAAGTAATAATTATTTATAATTTTAAAAAAAATTTCAAGTGTAAAATTTGAATCAGTGAATAAATAAAATAAATATAAAGTTTAACAAAAAAAAAAAAAAAATGTAATGCTCACCAAGTATTAGTAATATTTTTTGTAACATCGTCAATACTTTGATGCTGAGCAACTGAAAATCCAAAATAAGAATTAACTTGTCCTCTTTTTATAACTGGAATACTTGTATCTAAATTAAAACTACACCCAAGATAAAAATTTAAAGGCACTATTAAAAAAGGCACGGGGTATTTCATTGTTAAAAGTCATTTATAATAACTCAATACAATAATTCTAATTCGCGTGCATCATTACTCATTATTGTCGTGTAAATAGAACTCCTCCCACAAACGAATGTTAGCATTTTGTAGGAAGCAAGAAAAGTACTAAGTATATTGTTTTATTTTAAATACATTATATATATTTTAAACACAAGATTTATGGATGTGGATGTTCATGATGAAGCCAGCCTTAAAAATAAAGATGATGACCGACTTAGTTTTTCATTATCGGAAGAAGAAGCTGACGATACGACAGATTCATTAGATATTAAACCACCTCAAGCTATTTCACATAGGAAACCAAGGCATAAAAAAGATAAATTTTCATATAGAGATTCCAAAAGATCGCATGTAATTCTATTTAATATTTGTTAATATTATGTTTACCTAAGTATTTGATATGATTACTCTGCATATAACATTATTATAAACTTTTGTTACTTTGGTTTAATGGTTATGATGTGAAATGTTAATTTTTCAGAGTCACAAAGAAATATCTCATCGTAAATCTCATCATCTTAGTAGTAGTGAAAAAAAAAAACAACATAAAAGTAGCGATAGAGGATATAGAGATAGAGAAAGCTTGCATTCTAAAGAAAAAGATTATAGAGAGAAACGACTTAGTCATAGAGAAAGAAGGTCTCAAAGGGAAAGAAGTGATCATGAATACCTCAGGGAATCTAGATTGACAAAAGAACAATTTTACAGAGTTGAAAATAAATCTCAAGATAAAATAAATACAGAAAAAATTTCAATTAGGGAATTATCAATTGAGGATCCGTTAAGGGGTCTGTACATTCTGTCAAGATTTAATTTTTTTCTTATTAGTAAACTAAACTTTAACAAAATTTTAAATCTTTTGTTTTATATATATATCTAAAAAACATAAAATGAGATTAAATCATTTCTAACTTTTTTATATAATGAATTTAGTTTTTATTTACGATCAAATTTTAATTTTTATAATGAATCATATTTTTCAGCTGACCAAATATTACAAGATTTACGTGGCAAACTTTTAGTTAAAAGAAACATAAGGGAGGGAAAAGCATTTAGTTCAGATAAATATGATGAACCTGAAAAAAAAGTGGCAAGAAAAGAGAGAGAAGATGGTAGTCCGTTTAATGAAACAGCTAAAGAAAAAGCTGAAAGGTTGGAGAAAGAGGGAAGAAAAGCTAAATTATTAGAAGCAGGTTTGCAAAATAATTTTATCCTAACTTTTTTTAGTTATTAATAAAAATAAATTAACAATGGTTTAAATTATTTTTTCAGAAAGGGAAATGGCTAAAAGAAAAGAGGTTTCTAGAAGAGAATTAGAAGCTAGAAGAGAGAGGCAAAATATTGAAAAAGAAAAGGATAGAATGTTAAAAGAAATTGTAAAAAAGCACCAATTAGATCAAAGAAAAGATAAAATTATCCATGATATTGTTGTTGTTTCTGATAATAGTGAATCTGAAGAATCCTATGCTTCAACAAATTCAACAACTTCAATGAGGGAAAATGATGAATATGAAGAATTTGAAGACGATGAAGATGTTGAAGAAGAAGAAGACAATGATGAAGAAGTAGAAGGTATTAAGCATTTCTTTAGTAATTTATTTTTATTTTATTTGGGTAACTTCAAATGGTTACAAAAGAAGTAAAATTTCTAGTAGTTTCTTAACTCCTGATTATATTCGTTCTTTACGAAAATGTGTATTTAATGGTTAATTAAGCATAAATTTTTTCATTATTGATAAAATTTTTTTTTTTTTTTTGAAACAAAAAGCATTAGTACTCAATAATTGATTGTTAATTAGTAAAGTGTTTTAAATAATGAATGTTTTTTTAAAATGTAAATAAGTTTAATTATTTCATGTTAAGGTAGTGAAAATGAAGAATCTGATGAAGAAGATTTAGATAGAAGTTTAGAATCTGCGCCACCATTGGAAAAGTCACCTTTACAAAGTGATATTGAAATGGAAGAAGACAAGAAAAGTGAAAATAGTGATACTGGAAAAAATATATCTGCAGAAGATAGTGAAAAAGCAAATAATGCTGAAAAAAAATCTAATTATGACTCACCGAAAAAAGACAGTCCAGATGAAAGTGAAGAAGTATTGCCGCCATATTTACCAGCTATTCAAGGTTTGATATAAAATAACTTGTAGTATTTATTTTTTGAAGCACTTTTAGTAGTAGCAAACTGTATTTTAACCTTTTTTTACTTCTTTCCTTACATTTTGCCTCTTTTGAAATTTTCTTTTACTGAAACAATTATGTATAAGTGAATTTTATTATAATGTTTTTTAAATTCATTAGTAATGCAAAATCATATAAAACATTTATCTTATTGATAATTTTACATTTATTTAAAAATTAACATTACCTGTGAATAATTGTTTAAAGTATTTAGCATTTATTTCCACTAAATAAAAAGAAAGTACTTTGGCGCCAATTTTACAATTCATCATAAAAGTAAATTTTATATAAATAATTTTAATATTAGATAACTCAAAATAAGCATGAAAATTTGTTTTTAAAAGTTTTAAAACGTTTTTTTTTTTAGTTAATTAATTTAAATTATTGTATTAGGTTCCTATTAGAATATAATTTTTTACAGGTTGCCGATCAGTCGAAGAATTTCAATGCCTAAATAGAATAGAAGAAGGAACCTATGGAGTCGTGTATCGCGCCAAAGATAAAAGAACTGGTGATATAGTCGCTTTGAAAAGATTAAAAATGGAAAAGGAAAAGGAAGGATTTCCGATTACATCTCTTAGAGAAATTAATACA
>NW_002987244.1:106589-127634 GCF_000006295.1 Pediculus humanus corporis | reverse complement strand
TTTGTTACAGGTTAATAAAAAAATAATTAATATCATTAATTTAAATACACGTATATCAATTTAAAAAATTAAAATAATTTCGAACTTACTTAAAATATTGTTTTAGGGGAAGTAAAATGTTTAATGCAGCAGTTACTTCGAGCAGTTGCGCATCTACACGATAATTGGATACTTCATAGAGATTTGAAAACTTCCAACTTGTTATTAAGTCATAAAGGAGTTCTTAAGGTTGGCGATTTCGGTCTTGCTAGAGAATATGGCTCCCCATTAAAAATATATACTCCGATTGTTGTAACACTTTGGTACCGAGCTCCTGAACTGCTTCTACAGTCTAAAGTAAATTTCTTTTCAAAATTATTTTAATTTATTATTTTAAAACAGTAAAATTTTATTATTAAAATTTTAGGAGTATACCACAGCAATAGACATGTGGTCTGTAGGGTGTATTTTCGGAGAACTTCTTCAAATGGAAGCACTCTTTTCCGGAAGGTCAGATATGGATCAACTGAATAAAATTTTCAAAGAATTAGGTACTCCAAACGAAAAAATTTGGCCCGGATACAATAAACTTCCTGCAATTCAAAAAGTTGCCTTTGCTGAATATCCTATAAATCAAATACGGAATAGATTTGGGACTATACTAAGTGATTTGGGTATCGACCTAATTAACAGGTTTTTAACTTACGACCCAGTTCAAAGAATAACTGCGGAAGATGCTCTTAAACACAATTATTTTAAAGAAGCACCTCTTCCTATAGACCCAGCAATGTTTCCAACATGGCCAGCTAAAAGCGAACAAGGACACAAAAAAGTTAACAATAGTCCAAAGCCTCCTAGTGGCGGTAAAGAATATAAACAATTGGTAAGACAAAAATTTATATAATTTTTAATTGTTGTAAATGTTAACAAACTGATAAAAAATGTATTATTTATTTTACAGGAAGACACTGATGATGATGTTTCTGCTGGAGGTTTCCACATGGGAGTAATCGAACGAAGAGTCAACACCATAGGCCCTGGATTTTCACTTAAATTTTAAACTTATTTAAGTTTTTTTTTTTTTTTTTAATTATATGTATAAATTAAATGTTTTACTTCTTCCTATTACCAAAATATGAATTGTCCAACTCTAAAAAGCCTATTAAAAACATCTAGTAAAAATTAAAAATGGCTTTAATTATTTAAATAATAAATTGCCTTATTATAAAACGAGAAAAATACATGATTATTTTAAAGTAAAAATATTTTCATACATTATTTATTTCCTTTAAAAATTTTTCTATTTCTATAATATGATGAAGCATTAAAAAATAATTAATAATTAAATAAGTTTGTTAATTTTTGTTTACGAATTTAATTCTAAGTAATTTTACATAAATTATAAAAAAATAAAGTATAGAGATTTTTTTATTTTTCATTTATAATAATTATTGAAAATTAATTAAGCAAAAAAGTTATTTTTATTATAACAGATGCAACAGCTGTAGAACAGAATAGATGATAAAACTAAAAAAAAAAGGTCTAACAAAACAAATACATTGTAAATTAATTTCAACTTATAGATATTTAAAATGCTTATTTATTATGTTTAAATTTAACAATGTAAATTAATAAATTCAATACAATATTAAATGGTATAAATTTTTTTACTTATTAAAAAATAAAAAAAATTTACACTGGTAATGTTTTTGAAATAGTTGTAGATAATGATGAAGAACAGAGCTTGGTAACAAAATTTATTCCAGTATAACCTCCTGGAACATAACTAAAAAGAAACCAGAACAAAGCTAAAATTTGCAAAATCGAACAAAATACAGTCAAAGGAGTGCTATGTCTGACTAATGCAAAATACAAAGTCAAAAACAAAGTCCCAAAATAAGTAGAAGTAAAAAGTAATCTTTCTTTGCTAAACAGGTGTTTTGCATGGTTGAATGGTCCCCATAAAAAAGAAAAACTTAAAATTAGGAATAAACTGCCTAAAGTAAATAACAATGAAAATTTTCTAGCTTTGAGCAAAAGGAATGGAAGAAGAAACATGGCTGCACAAAAAAAAAAAATTCCTAGGCTGATGCATATAAAAAATCCCACCAACCTTTGAATTCTAGATAGTTTAGGGCAGCAATCATTAACTGACAATTCACTCCATTCATTACCATGACTATTTTCATCAAGAGGTACTGAACTGTAAACATTTCCAGGTAATATAGAAGATTTTAAATTGAAAATTTTACTTTTTAAATCAGATGCTATAGAATTTTTTTCATTTCTTGATAAATAATTATTTAAATTTTCTCGAAGATTATTAGACGATGACATTCTTCGCAAAATTTCGATTCAATATTACTGAATATGTGAAATGATTTAAATGATTTAACAACCAACGTTAATAATGTTCTGTGTGTTATTCAACTCTTCCAGTAAACATTGCATTGTAAACTTCTAAATCTAATCTATCTTCAAAATTATAATAGAATTTACGTCCTGAAATAAAGAAAATTACTTGTAAATTAAAGTTAAATGGTAAATATTATAATAAAAATTCAATATCTAACGTCCTTCATAAATAAACACCTAATACAATTGTACATTCGCAAAGATATGCCAGAGACTTTATGTCAAATCTATTTTGATGTTACCTTGGAATTTATCTGAAGGCACGTTTTTTTTTTTTTTTTTTTTTTTTTTTTTTCCGTAGGAAAAAGTCAACAAAAATATAATCCGTGATCTAAGTTGTTTAGTTTGTTTTATAAGTTTAATGGAAAATATTCAAGTTTAAAATAGTTTATTTTCACAATGACAATCTTAGAAAAATATTTTTATTTTTATTTACACAAAGCTTTTTTTTTTGAAGTTTCCTTTCAAGTGTTAATTTTTACCAGTTTAATAGGCATTATTTTATGGTATGTATTTCGGCAAAAAATTCTTCGAGTTAAGGTTTTAAGTGAATTAGAAGAAGAAGAAATAATTCGAAATTTTCAACCTGAAGATTTAATTCCTAATGAGTTTGAAAAAACAAATTTATTAAATCAAAAAGTAGTTTCTTCTTTAGCCGGAAAAAATATATCAGTGAACGGTTTTTCGTGCTTAAATCTTGCTACTCACAATTATCTGAGCTTATTAGAAAATTCAAAAATACAGTCTCACGCCACACAAAGTATAAACAAATACGGAGTGGGTTCTTGTGGTCCTCGAGGTTTTTACGGCACCGTTGATGTACATTTAGAATTAGAAGAGAAATTAGCTGAATTTTTGGAAGTTGAAGAAGCTTGTGTGTATTCATATTCTTTTGCAACCATGGCCAGTGCCATTCCAGCGTATTGTAAACGCGGGGACATTATATTTGTTGATGAAGCAGTAAACTTTTCCATTCAAAAAGGCTTAGATGCATCCAGGAGCAATATATTTTATTATAGGCACAATAATATGACTGATTTGGAAGATAAATTAATAAAACAATCTAAAATGGATTTAAAAAATCCCAAAAAGGCTGCCAAAACACGAAAGTTTTTAATTACCGAAGGCATATTTGCAAACACTGGAAAAATTTGTGATTTGCCAGGTCTTATAAAATTAAGAAATAAATTTAAGCTTAGAATGTTACTTGATGAATCAGTGTCTTTTGGTGTATTAGGAAAAACAGGAAAAGGAGTTGTGGAATACTTTAATATTCCAAATATTGAAGTCGATTTAAGAATAGGAAGTTTGGAAAGTTCTTTGGCCTCGATTGGAGGATTTTGTTGTGGGACTTCATTTATTGTGGAACATCAAAGGCTTTCAGGCTTAGGTTATTGTTTTTCTGCATCTTTACCTCCTGTTTTAGCTGTTGCAGCACTATGTTCATTAGATTATTTGAAGAACAATCCCAATATATTTACCTCACTGAAGGATGTTAATCAAGCCTTGCATAAATCATTATCAAAATTGTTATATTTTGATATTTCTGGAGACCCAGATTCTCCAATCAAGCATCTGTATCTCAAAAACGAACAAGATTTTAATTCGGAAAAAAAAATTTTAAATAAAATAGTTGACTATTGTATCAGTAAAAATGTAGCTATAGGATTACCAGAATATTTAAACCACATTGAAAAATTCCCAGTAAGACCAAGTTTAAGAATAACTTCTAATATTTCATTAACAATATCGGACATTGAATTTGCTTGTGCAGTTATTTCAGAAGCTTGTAACACCAATCTCTCAGTGTAAAAATAAATTATTTTTTGTTATAAACTTCACCACTTTTTCATTTTTACTAATTACATTTAATTGTTAATTAAATGCAAAACAAATGATACTGCCTAGTTTTCAATATAAGTTTAAAAAATACATTAGTAAATTAAATTAAGCTTGTAAAAACTAACACACTCTCAATGTAATTAAACTACCATGAAAAGGTATTTAATTACAAACATTTTTTTAAAAAATTGTTATTAATAAATTAATGACTTTTTTTAAAAAAGTTGTTTTCATAATCTGTGCCTAAAAATAGTAAACTAAAGGTACAACAATTTATAGAAATAATTTTTTGAAATTATAGATTGTTTATGAAAAATATTTCTTTATATGTATTAAATAATAATAGTTCTTTTTCACTTTTTGAATAGTTTTTTTTTATTTAAATATTTTATATTATTTCAAATACTTTGTATATATCTCTGAAAGAGATATGCGATTCTTTTTAAAAAAATATTGAAATTTTTATGTTATGATAATGTAATTTATGGTACAAGTTTTAATTACCCAACAAAGAAAAAAAATTTTTTTATATTATTTAAATATATGCCTATACATGTTTTTTTTTTTTTTTTTAAGTTTTTGTAAATAACAATAAATTATGCATAAAAGATTAGTTGTTTTAACAATATATATAATTTGATGTATTGTATTTATTTGTTTTTTTTTTTTTTTTAAATAAAATAACTATTTTATAATAATTAATGTATTATTATGCATTTTGCTTAATTTTTTAAAATAATTTACGTATATTTCCAATTAAACCAAACCTATAAAATTAACTATATAATAATTGTGAGGAATAATAATTATTTTTATAAGAATTTTTCCCCCAAAAAAAAAAAAAATAAATTTTATAGAATTAATTTGATTATTAAAAAATAAAATCTTTGGATATTTTTGTATTCTTTCATATACACAGACTAGTTTGAATTAATTTTTAAGTTTTTACCTTTAAACAATTTGGCAACGTAGAGCCGGTTTTATTTTTTTAATTTAGTGGTTTCTAATTTGTTAAGTTTTAATTTAAACTTTATTATCATTTCTATTGTTTCGATCGAGAGTGTATAATTTTCTTATTAACTAATTTTGCCCTTCATTATTATTATTATTATTTTTAATTTAAATTAAAATGTTTAACTATGAATATTTAAAACGAAAGCCTGGATTCGCAACAAAAGCTATACACGCTGGTCAAAATCCTGAATTATGGTCTAACTGGGAAGTTATTCCACCAATATCAACGTCAACGACTTACAAACAAAAAAATCCAGCAGAACCGATAGAATTTGAATATTCAAGAAGTGGTAATCCCACGAGAAAAGTTCTAGAATCTTGTCTTGCTGCTCTCGACGATGCTAAATATGGATTGTGCTTTTCATCAGGGTTAGGTACAACCACCGTTCTTCTTTTTCTTTTAAAGGCCGGTGATAATATTATTTGTTGTGATGATGTTTACGGTGGAACCAACAGACATTTTTCAAAATGTGCTTCTAAGATGAATATCACAACTACATTTGTAGATTTAAATGATATTCAAAAACTAAAAAATTCTATTCTTCCTCAGACAAAAATGATTTGGATAGAAAGTCCTACAAATCCTCTTTTAAAAGTAATCGATATTCAAAATGTTGTTAATGCTGTAAGTAAACATAAAAATTTAATAGTAGTTGTTGACAATACCTTTTTAACTCCTTATTTTCAAAAACCATTGGAACTAGGAGCTGATATTACTGTCTATTCATTAACTAAATACATGAATGGCCACTCAGATGTTGTCATGGGTGCTATTTGCACAAATAATGAAGACTTATACAAACAAATATTATTTTATCAAAATGCTTTAGGAGTAGTTCCATCACCATTTGATTGTTATCAAGTTAATAGAAGTTTAAAAACTTTAGCCATTAGAATGAAACAACACATGGAAAATGGATTGGCTGTGGGTAATTATTTAGAGTCACATCCTCGTGTTAAACGAGTTCTTCATCCAGGGTTGCCTGATCATCCTCACCATTTAATTCTTAAAAAACAATGTTATGGTTATTGTGGAATGCTCTCTTTTTATCTTAATGGAGACATAAATAATTCTAAAAAATTTTTATCAGCACTTAAAGTGTTTGTTTTGGCTGAAAGTCTTGGAGGATTTGAAAGTTTAGCAGAATTGCCATCAGTTATGACTCATGCTTCAGTTCCAGAAAGTCAAAGAATTCAACTTGGAATTACAGATTCCCTTATAAGATTATCAGTAGGACTTGAAGATTCAGAAGATCTTATAAAAGATTTGGAGCAAGCATTGGAAAAAGCATTTTCATGAACATGATATTCTTTAAAATATTATTAAAACTTTAAAGTTAATAATATTAATAAATGGTTTTTTTTTTTTATAAAAAATACTTATTGAAAAACTCAAGTTTTCCTAGTATTTACTTTAAGCATAAAATTTAAAAAAAAAATTTTATTTAAAACACATTAGTTCTGCATAAGTACCTGAATTTTAAAATACAAAATTTCTTTTACCCACATAGATCCTACAAAATTACTTGGAAATCATTTAATGAATTGAAAGTCAATAACCTTTAATGTATTGAATGAATGCAATGAAACATAATAAACAACAACATTTTCTTTGTTTTTTTATCTTACCTGCCATTGAAATAATTCTCCCTTTGAATAACTTGTTTGCATAATCTTTTGTTTAAATAATTAATGACAAGATAAAACGTTTAAATTCCAGCTTTGGCACATGGCAAGTTAAACTAATATGTATACTTTTGAAGATCTCAACAATTGTTAAGTAAGAAAAAAATAATAATGATGTTAATAACAGAACCACAAAGTTTTATACCAGAAAAAATAAGAAAAACATTAAGTAATTTTGTGTTTCCGTTTATATGTAATACGATTTCATAAACAAAATATTAAACTTTATTATTAAAAATAAAAATTTTTGAAAGTTTATTCTGTTTTTGGTTTGTTTAAAGTGATTACAATTAATAAATAGGGATAATTTCCATTAAAGTAATAATTAAAAGTAATCTTCATCGAAATTACTTTCTGATGAAGGTTTTTTCACTTTCAAAATATTTTTTTTCCTTCTATTAAAAACAAAATCTTCATCGTCCATCATTTTTAGGATTTGAGATTGATCAGGTGTTCTTATAGGTGCTATAGAAATATCTCTTACGGCTCTAAAATTACCACAATTATTTAAATGTTCATTTTCTAAACGAAAATAATTCCAAACAAATCTTCTAAAAACTTCTAAAGGTGCAAATATAGACACAATTATATGAGAATGCATAATTCCTGCTTCGGTTAAAGAGATTGACAAAGCCCAAGTGTATCTTAAAATAAAATCTTCAAAAATGGCAAAATAATATGTCCAAGTTGAATAAATAATTTCTTCTCTTAATAATTTATTTTCTTCAGCTTTTTTATCAAATAAACCCCAATCTAATTTAACATCCCAATAATATGAATAACTGGAACTTATTAAAAGGGAGAGAATCCAAAAACCAAAAAATGTATTCTTAGTATGCGGGGTTTGATTATAAGAATATAATGTTGAAAATATAATAACAAAAAATGTTGTGCTGTATTTTGCTGCATTGGCCAAATGTAGACATTTATGATTTGTGTCTCTCATTCGTCTCAAACATTGGGCAAACCTAAACCAAGCTGGTAAAATTGTTATTAACGGCCTTACAAACATATATTTATTCCCACATAAATACATTTCGTCATAATCTGCATCATTCCAATTAAGGTCTAACCAACTTGTGTCAGAAGTATAAAAACAAAAGAAATATTGAAAATCTAAAAAAACAGGAGCTAAACTTGTTAATTGATCAGCCAACCAGAAATCGGCAAAGTTAACATAAAAAAATGGCGCAAAAATAATTCGAAAAAATATTTTTATCGCCCAGAAACGAGCATCGCGATAAAATGTCTTAGTTGGATTAAATATAAAAATAATCATAATAATAACTAAAACTAAAGGATTTACATAACGAGGTATACTAAAATCTTTACCGTATAAAAAACCAAGTACACTAAGGTTCCATATTACACCAAATATGGCGGCCATTTCAATTAAATTTTGTTCTGATAAATGATTCCTTGGATCTAATTCAAATATTAAAACGTGATTAACTCCCGAAGAACGCCACCCGTAAACATTAACTCCTATAAAAAATAAAAATTGAACTAAAAGAAGAGGACCTCTATATAAATGTATAGCTATTTTTAAATTAAAATCTTTTTTAAGGATGCTTGAAATAATGACAATAATGAGCAAAATAAAAAATGAACCTAAAAACCAACCAACTTTAAATGTCACCCAAGGACTTTGTTTTTCTCCAAGAGGTGGAACTCTTAAACGTTTCATTGCTTTTTGACGATTTCCTTTTTCTAATTCTTGTATAAATGTTATTTCAACATCTAAAATAAGTTTATCGATACTTTTATTTGTGTAAAAATTTGACGTTTCAATGACTTCCATTCTATACACCGTACCGTTGTTTACATTCAAAAGCTTGTCATGTTTTTTTAATATTTTTCGAAATCCGGTAAAATTAAGAGTTTGATAGTTTTGAAGTAGAATTAGATTTAAATAAAATTCACTAAATGCCAATTTTATACCCTGATATTTTTTAGAAGTTGCCGACCAAGGTTTTGTATTTTTCTTACCAGAGTTAATATCAATATTTAAATCTGCGAGTTCTGATTTAAGATTAGCATATTTTCGGTGAGCTTCGGCTAATTTTTCCGAAAAAAAAGTATTTATTTTTGTTAATTCTAAATCACAGTAATGAAAAAATTGCTCGTCCAATTTGGCTATGTATCTGGCGAAAACTTCGGGTTCGACTTCTTCAGCTGAAGGCGCTTGTTCAATGGAACTATGCAACAAATATTTCATTTTTTCATAATTTATGTATTGTTTTCGCCATTCCGGTGTTATATGAGCAGCCAAATGCTCGGTAAATTTCATTTGGCCGATTTAAACGACAAAAATTAAAATCACTTTATTTGTAAAGTAACATCTACTAAATAAAGTCAAACTTTATTTGCCAAATTTCTAAAAAAAAATCTACAGCCACGTCATTTTTAAATTTAGTCAACTTACAATTTAAAATTTCATAACCGTATACTTGCCACAAAAGATTGCCTACATATTAGATTACACGATATGTAATAGTAAAAATATTTCCTATTTTTTTGTTTTTTAAATTCAAACTTTGTATCAAACTAAAGAAAAAAAAATACAAGACCTTTCTAAAAAAAAGGAAAAAAATTTTAATCAATTTACAATATATTGATTCCAATAATTGTTTTGATCCTATTTAAATTAACATACAAGTTACCTTAATATTTTAAATTCAAGCATGAATATTACAATTCAAATTTATATTTAATTCCTTTAAATAATTCCACATTAATTATTTACATAACAGACGCACGCCGTGTCAAAGAACTTTAAAATAAAATAAAACTAAATATATGGTAAAATTATTCATTAAACAAATGATATTTTCAAATTTTTTTTTTTTTTTTCTATCTTACCAATGTGTAAATCATCATCAAAATTATAAAAATAATAAAATGTTTTTTCAATAAAATGCACTAATTTAAAATAGTATAATTATTAATAATACACAAAACCTATACGAATGTTTCTTATAATTATAAAAGTTATATACTTTTTTTTTTAAATAAAAAATTACCTTGAATCTTCACAGAAATATCTACACAAAAAAAAATTTAGTTTCAAAAGAAAACAACCTAAGGTTAATAATAATTTCTTTTACGGATACTTTTATTATTCACTTTAATTTTTTCCCTTTTAACGAATTTAAAGAATGTAATCTAATTCATATCGAATATATTGATTTTTTGGATCATTATGTATTCTAGGATACCCAGCCACTAAAGCATCCTGACCTCCGATATAAAGAGAATTATAAATTTTCCAATAAACATCTCTCACTTTACGAGCGGGATGAAACAGTCCCTAAAAAAAAAAAAAAAAAATACGTAAAATTTGGATAATTACGCGTACCATAAATTTTGTTTTCGAAAGTTTTAGAAACCTCTGGAGTATACGACAGAAATTTCATCCTTGCCTTAATTCAACTTTTACTCCGCTGTACTTGTATTAAAATATCAGTTAAGAAATTTTGTAAAAAAAAAAAAAAAATTTTTTTTCACCTACCTGTAATGAATATTGCAGTATTTTTATAGAGCCTAAAGCAACTCGTAAACCTTCGATGGCATCCATAAATGCTTGCACCAAATGAGGGCTTGTTTCAAATATATTTGGCCAAACGTGATTTAATAAATGAATGAGAGCATCTTCGCATCCAAAACCATAAACTCCTAGAGCCATGTGTTTTATGGCAGCACAAGCCGTTTGTCGATGAACCAAATCTCTGAAAGTCATTTTAATAATTAAGAATTCAATTTTTAGTCTCTTGAAATGATTACAAATAGTAATTTTACAAACCTATCCATCAAAGCATCTTCCAGAAGTGGGCATACTGCATATATATAATCTTTTCCCATTTCTCCTATGTACTCGAATAAAAAGGACAAGGATTTTAATACTCCATTTTGAACATTTAATTCTGGAACTCTATACTCATTCATTAAAGCTGGCAAAACGGTAAACGGAGAGCAAGTTTCCGCAACAATGGCTATAGCAACGGTCGTGCATACTCGATTTTGTCTTTCCTGAACCTTTAAATTATTTAACAAAGTTGCCAGTACATCGTGAGGTCTGTAATAAACAATAGCAGAATATTAACAATAAACTACGTAGGATGTAGCTTTTATGACTTATTTTAATTAAAAATGTATTTAGGTTTTTATAGCATGCATGTAAATAATATAATACTTACCCAATGGCTTTGGCAATGTATCCAAAAGTATTGACAGTAGCTCTTCTAATTGCTTTTTTGTGAGCTTTAAGAAGTTCCAACAACTCGAAGCAAATTCTCATCCATTCTCTAGCAGAAACATATTCAGGGCCTCTGTCAGCTATTCTTCCAACTAAATCTATACAATTTTCCTGTACTTTTTCGTGACGATTTTTCAATATTGGTGTCAATCTCGGAAGTAAATCTTTTATGGGTGGTGTCATTTTGGTCATCCCTATGACGTTTACAATTGCTTTTAACGCTCCAAGAATAGACCCCAAAACTTCTGGATATTCTTCTCCCAGATATTCGTATAAAACGACACCCAAGTGACCCATTAGTTTTTCTTCTTGACAAGTTTTCATTACAACCGCTATCCGCGAAATAAGGTCGGCCGCTTGCTGTCTTACTTTGGCGCTTTTATTATTTAATCTCCATAAAATTGTTCCACATATTTGAGGTAAGTATGGTTTAACTCTTTTACCAAGTTGATTCACTATCGTGCCAAAGCCGTTTAACATGACTACATCTTCCGTGGTTTGCTCTTGGAAAGCATACAGAATTCCATCAATTAACTGCTCTTCTAATCTTGAATCGATATCGGCAGCCCCTAGATTGCTCATAATTTTTTCTATTGTTTCCATAACCATTTTTCTGTATTGCTCATTTTCATCTTTCAAATCATCCACTACGCGATTTATCATTTCTGAAGATCCAACTTTATTAGCTATTTCTACTGTCGTGTCAACAAGTTGTCTGTAATTTCTTCGATCTAAAGCCATACGATGATTCCAAAAATGTTTGAAAAAGTGAGGTAGAATTTCGTCTTTGATGTACTGTGCTTCTACACCATCCGTTCCGCAACATTGTTTAACGACTTTTAAAACGATTTTTTTCATTTCTTCATCGGGAGATTGAAACTCACGAATCAAAATAAGCATTACTTCCCGAGTATAATAGTTAGCATATTCGGCATCCATCAATGGAATTAAGTACCCGATTGCTTTAAGGAAAGCCGCCAAACCTTTTCCTCTATGGGTTCGGATACCTCTCCAAAGAGGTTTCAAAACGGAATCGAAACTTTCTATACCGTAAGGCGTGGCAGCTTCAGCCAATGCAGCTATCGCTAAAGCAGTAATAGTTTTTACTTTTTGCTGTTCGTCTACCAATCCATGTTCTATGATTTCAACAAGTGACTTTAAATGAGGTAAAATAGCGCAGCCCATTAAAATAGCTATTTGTTGAACAATTTTTATTCCTGTATGACGAGCTTGCCATGATTTTTTAGATCTGCAAACCGCCTTTAAGAAAGGTAATAAACTAGGAATTCCTAAAGCGGATGCAACAACAGCAAATGCACGTGCAGTAGTGTTTCGAACGTATTCATCTATGTTATCAATATCCGGACGCATAGTTGAAATCATTGTTGCCAATCCGGCTGCTTTGGCTAAATTCGAAATTATTTCACGACCTTCTACACGAGCATAGTAATCTTCATCAATAAGTAGTGGTTCTATTACTACGAGTATCTAAAATTAAATATTATAAAAATTAAGCAAATCTTTAATTTAAATCTAACGCGAAGAATTTTTGATGTGGTACGTACTTTATGAACGTAAGGCCTAACTAAGTCGTCCAACTTGTACAAAATCCTATCAATAACTTTCACCAGCAAATGACGTTCTTGATCTTCGAGAGTGGGACTCATAAGCAAAGGCAATATTTGATTAAATAAAGGCCCGGCACCGAATTCCCTTGCTTTGTCTGTGATTTGTCTAAGAGCAGCCTTTCTCATTGGAGGAGTACCATTTTTTATTTTTAAAAGTAGCTTCATTATTTTCCTTTCTTTTTGTTCGTCCGGAGATAAAGTTTCTTCGTCAACATCCACAAGAAGTTTATCGAAATATTGGGCATCTTCTGGTTTCATAAAAGGTAAGTTTCCTTTTGGTTGGTTATCCATATATTTGGCCATTTTATCTTCCTGTTGGATAAAAAAACCCGTGGTTGTACCTCCTAAAGGAGTTGGAGTAGCTGTAAGCTTTCTTGCTGGGGTTCTTATGGGTATATACCTAAAAAAAATATTTTATTTAAAACAAAATTTATAAAAAATGCAAATTTTTTAAAATTCTTTTAACAAATATTTAAAATTGATATCAAAGGATTTCACGACTAAGACAGACAGGATTAGGCTCAAAAAATAAAAGAGTAAATGATTGACGAGAGGAATTGGGTCATAAACTGTTTTATCTCAAAAAAAAAGTGCCCATTTTAGTGATGAATTGTGATTGATTCTTGCAATCATCAGTATGTATTATGTAACAATTAGTATGAGTTGGTTCCGGAATAACGAAAAAATAGCCTGTAGAAGTTTTTTGACTAAAATTTTTTCAAAATCCAAAAGAAAGTTAACAACATTAATATCGTACAGAATAAATAAACTTTTTTAAAAATATTATTACCCAGCCGGAGGCTGAAGAACTTTATATCCGGGCGGAAACATTGAGTCCAATTCGTCATCACTGTAAGGACGATTTCGCTCATCTATTTCCCGCTCCCATCTGTAAGCTTGAATCTGTTCAGGAGTCATAGCTGCCAAGTGTCCTTAAACAATACCAGGCGAGAAAATCAGATTTTTAACAATTAAGAAAAACAAAAAACCACAAAACTAAAAAATTTTTTTTACCTGGAGTCGGAGTGGCCATAGCCATAGCTTTTGCTCCTGTAGGTGTTGCAGTGCCTGGAGTCATCATAGATGGTGTCGCTCCGTGAGGTGTAATAGGAGTTCCTGAAACAAAATGTTACAGTGAAAAAAAAAAACGTTTTATTTTTAAAAATGACTTGAAATAAATTTAATCTTTTACCAGGAGTTTGAGGAGTTAGACCAGCAGGAGTTGCTAAACCACCTGGTGTAGTAAGTGAAGGAGTTAACTGAGCTCCAGGAGTTTCATCCCAACGAGACCTTCTTTTACTGGCAGACGGTGTAGGTGTTTCTTCAATTAATTCTCCTGTTGTTCCTGTACGATCTGTCCGAGGAGTTTCAGCCCAACCCGAATTGTGTCCAGGTGTTTCTATTTAAGCATAAAATGAAATACGAAATGAAATACCGTAAGAATTCAAAAATATTTATATGTTTTAATTCTTGCGCATTTATATGTTCTTAAACAAACCTCTTTCCGTTTTTGGTGTTTCGTCCCACCTATTTCTTCGGCTTGAAGCTCCCTTTTCATGTCCCGGAGTTTCTCTCCCTGGAGTAGCAGCACCGGGTGTGGCATGACCAGGGGTTGCGTCCCACATTCTAGTACTTTGACCAGGTGTGGCACCGGGAGTTTCACTCCCTTTAGGGTGACCAGGAGTTTCATCCCACTTAGCATGAGCTGGTGTAGCCTTTAAAGTAATTAAAACAATAAAATTTTAATTTTTAAATATGAGAAAAATTAATTTAGTAATTTAGTAATCAAACATCTTACGTCGTCTTTATCAAAAAAGGTTGCAGTTATTTTTTTCTTTGAAGGGGCTACTTCAACATCTTGTACTTGATCCCATCGACCACGTTTTTTCATTCCCGCCACAACTTTGTTATTTGTATCACCATTTGTGATTTTTAAAGTACCATCTTTAGATTTCTCAGCGATTTTTTTGCGAACCTAAAATTCAGTTAATATGACTCTTTTAAAATTTTATATTTTTAAATTAATAAATCATTTTTAATAAGTTATAAACATTTTATAAAAAAAAAAAAAATAATAATAATCATCCTTACTTCTGATTCTTCGCCACGAAGCATTTGTTCTTTCATAATTTCAGTATATGACCTGGATCCTACATCTGGAGTTTTACCTCCTGTAAAATAATGCAAAAAAACAATTATTAAACAATCAAAATTTATTAAAATAAATTTTTAATTTTTTTACACATAGTTTTTCTTTCTCGTTTATATTTTAAGGAAAGAATTCCAAGCATTTACATAATGTTTAAAAGAATATTAATTATTTATTCCTATAAAAATTAAATACATTAATAATTCGGTAGTACATGATTGAAGAAATAAATTCATAAGTAAAAAAAAAGCCTATAAAAATTAGTAAAATTTTTTACATTGAAAATATTTTTGATTGTTTTTTTCTTAAACTTTTTTTTTTTTGTTAAAGAATGAATTGTACATTAAATTTAAGTTTATTTAGTTGATGATTCCAAAAACTGCTTTAAAAATTCATTAAATTTTTGCTAAAGGTTTACTTTTGTTTTTTTCTAATTTTTTTATTTTGCAGCACCTGATAAAAAAAAAAAACTTTTGTTTTATCAAACTTTGGTTTTGTATAAACTAGAAAAATTTTGTTTTAATTTAAAAGAAATATTTAATATTTCTAAACATTGACATTTGAAAAGAAATATCACACTGCTGAAATTTAATAAATTTTCCTGCATTTAATACAAATATGTTAATCTAAAACGATTATTTTATCATCATATTCACAATTTTAAATTTTGAGCTCCCCTTCCTTGTAGAAATTTATATTATACTTTAATTAGAACATTTTAAGATATTTTTAATATTAAAATTTAAATTATAAGAAAACAAAAGTAAAACAATTTTTATTTTGAGCAGTTCCAATACATACTTTTTAAAAAGGTCGAATCCTTAGAGAGTTTATGATGCAATACAACTTCATCTCGATGATTCAAGTGAACCTAAAATAAGTCTGGGGCATTAATATCTTGATGTATCACTCACACTAACATACACTCTGAATATGCAATAATTGATTGAAAAATATTTAAAAAAAAAAAAACACATTAGATGAAAAAAGTAAACTACATTATTAAGTAAAAATACTTTCGAAAAATAAGTAATGATTCAATAAAAACATAAATGAAAAAAACGATTTATTGAAGAATTAATAAAAAAATTAAATTAAAAAGTAATGAATTCTCAAAATTAATAATTTAAAAAATGAAACGAATTTGCTCTCTTAAAACCTAACGAAAAATACTTAATAATATATATTTATAGAATATACACTAAAAAATGTAGAATCAAAATGTTAATAGTTTTAAATAATTTTTTTTTTCTCAAAAAAAAATTTTGAATTAAAATTACGAAAATTAAAACAAAGAATAGTCTAATGTTACTATTTTAAAATAAAGAATCTTTTATTTATTTTTTAAAAAAAAATTAAATAAAAAAGTTTCGAATTCTATCGAGCTAATAAAATAAATTTTTTTCTAATTTTTATTATTAAATAAATATAAATTAGATTTTTCCTAAAATTCACAGCATTTTTTTTTCGTTTTTAAAAAGAAACATTACAAAAGATTAATCTTGATAATTTTACAGAGGCGCTTTCACTCAAATACACTCATACCCCAAACCAATATTTTGTTTTACAAAACAAAAAAAAAAGCTCTAACTGAGTTAATATCGAGTTGTATTAAAGTAATTATCTACCCTTGATGATAATTGATAATAACATATTACAACATAAATGTAGATATTAGAAAATAACATACCTTCAGCAAATGGATCAATACGATCAGGTGAAATAATCATCCTTCTCCTTTTCTGTCTGTATTCATCTTCTTTTTCAGCAATTGTAGGTCTCCTAGTTTCAGCAAATGGATCATAGTCTTTTTCACTAACAGCTATATCATTAAGCAATGCAACTGGTGCATTGTATTCAGGTTTTTTTTGTGTAAAAGTGGTTAATTCATAATCATCATCCTTGAAATAAAAGAAAAGGTTATTAAGAAAAAAAAATTTTTTTTGCACTCTAAATAACCTAAAATAAACATACATCAACTTCATCATTAGCAGCTATAGATGTGACATAACCGTCAAATTTACTACCACCTCTATCGTATATTTCTTGATCAAAATACCCGCTTTCTCCTAATCCAATTCTACTTTTGTCATTAATACCATTTTCATCATTAGACAATTCCTTTTTCTTAGCTTGGATTTCTTTTATACGCGCTTCAATATCTAAAATATTAAAAAATATTTTATATAAATTATTTTAAATTTTAATTCTTATGAAACTAAAATAAACAAATTTAAATTCCGAAAAAAATTTATAAATTTATACTAAACATAAAATATTAATATTAATCACAAAGTGCTTTATAAACTTTCAAATAAATACCTTCGTGCGTCCTAGGAATATTCGCCATTTTTAAAGTAATGGTTGCCAACTTTGTTTAGAAGTGGCACCAGCGATTTTAAATTTGTTATGTTTTGATCTTGTGTGGATGATGGACATTGATATTGTAAACTCAAATTTTATTTAACGATTTTTATAAAAAAAGGTAATAATTAATTTTTTTTTTTTTTTTCGGTAAACAACCTTAACAAATATTTTATTTAATTTGAAATTTTTTTTAAAAATTAAATTAAGTTTTCATTTATGTTTTGCATTAATTAATATTATTAATGCTACATTGCAAAAATACGAGCAAAATATGACATTAGAAATTTTTGAATTTATTTCCTTTATATTTTTATAAATATTATAAAATAAAAAATCATGTTTTTTAAGAAAAAATTGTTATGTTTGTTTTCTATTTTATTACCATTTGTATCGTCATCTAGATGTTTAAATTCATAAGTTTACTATAAATTAATTAAAATTAGGAATGTCTTAATTATTGTGCTTTTTACAAAGCATTTCAACAGTTTGAATAAATATTTTATAAAATTTATTTTTAGTAAAATTTTGACTCAAAAAAGTTACTTTCACATGAAAGTAGCAAAACCTTACTTATTTACTAAATAATAAATGATACATCACAAATAGTTAATAAAACAGTAATGAATGTTAAAATTCAGGTTACACAAAATATAAACATTTATGATGAATATTTTTTCATCAAAATTTAAATACTAACACAGTTGAAATAGTATTTTTTTAAAATTGTCATATTCTTATTCTTAAAAAGAGTTACCTTTAAAATTAGGAACAGACAACAGTTATTTCTCACCTTAAAATAATACAACAAAAACAATGTAGTGAATATTAAAATAAAATATAATAATACTAACAGTAAATATATGATATAAATAATTAGAAGATAATATTTAATATTAATAAATATTATATATGCAATGAAAAAAAATTTAATTTGTGCTATGCTACTAATATATAAATTAATTTTTAATAGTTAAATTTTTATAAAAATAAAGTTTTCAAGAATAAGATATAAGTAAGTTGCTAATAAAAAATCAAAAGTAAATATAAAAGCAAATTTTATTTAATAAAAACAAAATCATAATTACTTAAAATAATTTCACACAATTAATATTTCTTAAAAAAAAAAAAAAAAAAACTGTGTAAAGTATTAAAAAAAATTAATATTATACAAAATAAAAAAACTTAATTTTACACTTATAAATTATCAATTTTTAACTTTACATTAAATTTGATAATTTAAAGAAATCTACTGCACTTTTCACTGGATCACACTTAAGTAGCTTAAAATTACTGAATTAAAAATTTAATATAAAAAAAAAAAAAATTAAATAATTTTTTTATTTAATTTTTCACTGAAAATATTATACAAGTTCATCAATCATGAACTATAAATAAAAATTGTAATTTTTTAAAATTTAAATATCATGATGTAATTAATAATAATTGTGAGCAAAAGTTAAAAAAAAAAATTCATTTTTGGAAGATATTTTACTGAAAAAATTTCTACTGGAAAAAAATATGCTAAACCAATTAGTGTAAAAAAATTTAAAATCAAACTGAAATAATATGTAAAATTACGAAGTTTATTATTATTTTTGTTAAGCAGTTCACAACTACTCTGAAATATATTTTCATTAGATTTTGAGTTAGATGAATTAGAAAATGATCCATATCTACATGTAGAAAAATTAAAAGAAAAAGGTATTTGATAGTTAATTGGATCTATATACGAATAAAATGGCGAATGTCGAATAGGGGTTGAAAAATTTTGAAGTGGTAAAAATGTTGGAGAATAATAATTTGAATTTAATTTTTTATGATTATCACAACAATCACAGTAACATTGTTTCACAAATGATCCTGAAGATGAGAAATTTAAGGGTTTGTTTAATTCAAATCTATATTGATCTATTTTTGAATAAGAATAACCTGTGCATGGAGTTGAACTTCTTGAAGATGATTCATTAAAATCTAAATTTGTCCAAGAATTAGATAAATTTCTGATAAATTTTGCTGGTTTAATGACAGTTTTTGGAGATATTTTTTTTATTGAAAAATTATTACCATCAAAAAGAAAATTTGAAGTCCTGTTTTGTTTTCTATGATTTTTACCCAAGTTCAATTCATTTAAATGATTATTAACGTCATCTAGAGCAAAACAAAATTTTTCACCGACACTTGATAAATTTTTAGATTTTAAAATATTTTTATTAATGCTAGAAGTAATGTTTGAATGACATTTTTCATGAAATTGTATATTTAATTGTGACTCATCAAATACTTCACTTTCTTTTACATTTCGTTTACTTGGCAACATTGTGCTGTCAATAATTGATTGTTGTATGCACTTACTTGCTTGTTTAATATCATCTTTTTCATTCAAACATAAATCACTACTTGCTTCAGCTATTAAATCCTGACTTAAATTTTTCATTTTTCCAGTTCTTTGCAGCTGGGAAAATGAAAGATTACTATTTTTTGAATCATTATCAGCTTTATAGTCGGACTTTCTGGGAAATGATTTTTCAAAGTAAATTTTCTTAGAAAGTCCAGTTTGATAATTTAAAATTGTAAGTACTCCACACATTAGAATTTGTAGTTCTATATAATTAGACCAGAATAGTAAATACAGAAATCCCCAAAACAAATTTTTTATGTAATTTTGTAAACAGTGACTTTCAAAATTAAGCATCAAGGAAGTTAATATTCCAGCTAACGGTATTTCAGCTTTATATTTGTAAATTATATCTAAATAAAATAAGGCTACCTGTAATATCAAAAAATTTGTTAAAACATAAATGCGATATTCATTGTAATAAAAATTATTTCGAGTAATAAACACTTTACTAACCTCTGAAATAAAGTGCCAAGAGTCCAAAGATTCAAAATTAGGCATATATAGGTTCACAAAATTGATTTTAGTATCATAATGAACAATTAGTGCCAAAGTTAATAATAACGAAAAAGTATTATTTATATGCCTCAGAATAAAAAAAAAATTTCTTTTCCAATTTCTAAAAACTTTTTCACTAAACATTTTTTTTTTAAATTCATTGTTATTTTCTCTGATGGACTCTTTTGAAATTTTTGCCTCACTTGGATTAATATACTTTTGATCACCCAATTTTTTTTCTAAAATTTTTTCACAACTGTGACACAATTTATATGCTTTTTCTAATTTTTGCCTAAAATTATAATTATTTTCAATTGTAAAATAATAAATTAATTTAATAATTTAAAAATATTCTATGATAAAAAAAATTAATATGAGCTTAAACTAAAGCTCATTAATTATATTTCAAAATATAACGATTAAAAGAAAATATAAAACATACCTGTACTCCTCGACTTCATCATCATAAAATTCCTCATTAAGAGGAACAAATAATGCTAGCTGTCGAACTTTAAGTTGTTGATTAATATTACATAACTTACACAATCCATTACTTAAATTTTGATCTTTTTTTCTGGTAATACTTGAATGATTTGAATTACACAATATATTTTGATTTAGTTTTGAATTATATTGCTCTTCTATATCTTTATTATAATCCCCATCCTATAAAAAAAAAAAATTTATAAGAAAAAATATAAAAGCTGAAAGCAATTAATTATTAAAGTAACAAATGTTATATTACCTTTGTAAAGCCATTATACTGCTCACAATGGGAACAGACCCAACTATTACGTAAGTCATATGAAACTTTACT
>NW_002987244.1:97912-106566 GCF_000006295.1 Pediculus humanus corporis | reverse complement strand
ATCTGTTGTGAAAAAATAAAATTAAAGAATCTCTCAAACATTTAAGACAAAAAATTAATTCTTTATTTAAAAAGTGTAAAAAATTATTTTTTGTAATGTTTAATCATAAAACTTAATCTAAACAAATAAGCTACATTGAATATTTATTTGATCCTTATTAAAATTTTTCATAGTTTAATAATTTTGCACATTTGGTGCTTATAAAAAACTATAAAAACTTTTTTAATAAATTTCAATAATATCCTTCAAATAGTTATGGTCAAAATTAACCTTAAAAATTTTTAGCCTTTGGCATATTTTACAAATGATAATATATATTTAAAAGATAAATAGCGTTATAAAATATAACATTAATTAATACAATTTTTAAGTATATGTATTTCATTTGAATTTTAAAATATTATATATTACTAAATGTATGTTAATACAAAGACTACCCGAATCAACACGTTAAAAGACGACTCAGACGCCGGCATTTAATTAAAAAACTATTATAAAAAAAAAATTTTATGAATCAATCAATATATTATTCAAATATTTAGAATTGAGAATTTAAAATATTTAATTATTAATAAGGTAATTTTTAACTTTACCTTAATTTTGGATAAAAAAATTTCCACGCATAAAATGTTGAAACCAATGATAATGACAAAAATAAAATTCTTAATGTATAAGACAAATAAAAAAAATAATTAATACATTTGTCAACAACTAAGTTTAAAAAGAAAAAACTAGAGTTCATATTGTTAAAAAAAGTTTAATAATTTAATACATTATTAATTCAACAAAAATAAAAATTAAAAAATTCACCGAAAATTACAAAAAATACAGAAACTAAATTGTCGTGGAATTAAAACTGTCGCACAAATGACACAAACAGTGTTGAGGTAAATAATTTAACGAAATGGAAAAACATTTTTACTCTCAAAAAATTTGTAGTTTACCTCTAAAAAAAATTCAAAAATTTGTACTACAAGAGTTTAAGGAAGACATTAACTTTGTTGAACAATATGTGCATGAAGTATTGGATTTTAGTTCTCAATACGGCAGTGATACTAGCATTTCATACACCGCCTATAACTTGACAGGAAAACCGTCCAAGTTTCCTGACTACGGAGATTTTCCACAAGCCTTTGTCATGGTATTTTAAATACCATAAAATAATATACTATATTATTTTATTTCAGTTTCCTCTTATTAATTTAAAATTTAAAAGTAATCGAAATGTAGTCTATCAATTTTTCTACCATACATAATTATGTTTTAGAAAACTTATGGCAACTGGTGGAAAGAAGCACCTTCTAGCACAGTAGATTATATGCCACAAAACACATCTAAAATACCCAGTGTTGATTTTGTGGGTAATTATTTTAACATTAAATTATCTGAAAATTTCAAAATTTTTTTAACTTAATTGAATTTATAAATCTTTAGGTTAGATTTTTTCTTGACTTTTTATTGCATTCTCTTAAAAACCTTAAAATAAAATTAACGTGTAGTTACATTTCTTTTAAAATGTAATTTTAAATAAATAATTAATTTTTATTATAGATGTTTCTTTTGAGGAATGTGTATATCCTTTTAGAATTAGTATTTATGAAACTTATAATCCTGGAGCAGTTGTTCGTATTTGGGCAAAAAATCATGCCAACTCAAAAAATATGTGGGAATTATTGTGGGAAGGTGAACCCTCTAAGCAAAAACACATTCCAAGAGTATTTACACCTTTCATCAAAATAGTTAATTTCACTACATGGTAATAAAACTAAAAATTTTTATATTTAAATGTAGCTACCACATATATTCTTTAACTCCAGAAATTTTTTAAAAATTATTTTTAAAAACATTTCAAATTTTTATAAAATGTAATTGAAAACTTACTTTTACTAAATGATTTTTAATCTTTAATAATTTTTAGTGTTCTTAGAATAGAATTTAATCATTCTCAATTGGAATATTATACTGGGATAGATGCTGTGCTCTTGGTGGGAACAAAACAACCTATAAAAAGTAATTTTTTATCTTCAAACAAAATATTTGACCTAGAAAATGATGAAGGAAATATAGATCTAAGTGCAGAAGTGTTTGGAAAACTAACTCAGCAAATATATGAACTTAATTTACATTATATTCCCAATAAGGTAATTTTGTTAGTATATTATAATTAAAATCAGTAATGTCACAGATTTTTATTTTCTTATTAAAAATACTTGTTTAGGGTACAGACATACACAAAGTTAAAAGAAATTTTCAAAATAAAACTGATGCCGTAAATGCTACACAGTCAACAAGAGATTATTGTAATAATAGTGGAAGGTTTCAATGTTTGCCAGTAAGTATTTTACAAAACTTTAATAATAAATTGTAAAACTTACATGTATAATGAGTTTAAGTTTCTTAGACTAAAAACATATCGTAACTTGAAATATGCGTGCAAAACTAATCTTTTTGCATTACTTTAAACAAATTATTGACTATTATTCTGCTATTCTAACTTTTTGTCTGATTAATTTTTACAAATCAAGGATGAAGCAATATTGAAAATTTTGGGATATCTTGATTTAATATCATTACGTAGATGCGCTCGTTTAAATCGACATTTCAACTTGCTTTGTTACGATAGTTTTTTGTATAACAGTTTATCTCTACAACCTTATTGGAACATTATAAATAATGGAGCTCTACTTAGTTTGAGTAAACAATGTCAACATTTACAAAAGCTTGATTTAAGTTGGTGTGGAAGTTACAATGCTATTACTCCTTCCGTTTTTCAAGAGTAATTTTTACTTTCTTTTTTTTTTATTTTGATAAAATTTTATTATGCTACAGACTATTTTAGTACGCTAATTTATTTCAGATTTTTAATCCCTAGTTATGGTACTCTAACTCATATTCGTTTGAATAGCTGTAAATTTGTAACAAATGAAACAATTGAAGTTTTAGCTCAGTGTAAACAATTAAAAGAACTTGGTTTAAGAAATTGTACTACTGTAAGCAGCAAAGGATTTTACTGTTTAGAAAAACTTTCTCAATTGGAATACCTCGATTTATACAGGACAAATATTACTTGTCAACCTCTGATTGAAATCCTAAAGAACAACAAAAATTTATTGCATTTGAATTTGGGTAGTATTTTAATGCAATAATAAAATTATTACTTGTATGCTTATTCTTTTTATTTATCAATTTTAAATATAAAAATAGGATCTTGCACCAAAATAAACAATATGGATGAAGTTGTGTTAGCTATATCTGAAAATAATAAAAAACTTATTTCACTCGATCTCTGGAAAACTTCAAATTTAACTCAAGTTGGAGTTTCAGCATTAAGTCAATGTAGCTTACTTGAAGAAGTGGATTTAGGGTGGTGGTTAGTATTTTAGTTTTATTTTTAGATTGAAAAAAAATTTAATTTTTTATATTAATAGAAATTTTGTTTTTACAGCTTGGGATTTACTTCACCTTTTGATAGTTTGTGTAATCTAGCAGAAGGATGCAGTAAACTAAAAAAGCTGTTTCTAACAGCTGTTCGAGGGATTTGTGATAATGATTTAGAGCCTTTTATTAAATTTTGTCCTGATTTGGAACAAATAGATTTATTAGGAGCTCGAGGGATCACATCAGAAATTTGCCTTGAGTAAGATACATATTTAGATATACTTTTCTAATTTATCTACAGTATAAGTTGGATCACACTCTCTTTTTTTGGTACTTTATTCTGATTGTTTTGGTAAAATTTTTGATATATTATTAATTTTTGAATAACATAATTATAAAAAAACATTGATTTATTTAATACACATTATTGGGTAAAAATATTGTTTTTTTAAGGTTTTTCAAAATTTAAATGTTGTTTCATAACAATTACTGAATTTTTTTTTTTAGATTATTAATAGGATTACCGAAATTAAAGCTTTTGGATCTCAGTTTTTGCAATTTAATATCTTATGCAAATATTTCTGACTGGAAACATCTTTTCCCTCATGTTTCTTTTAAAAGAAGTTCTCAGTATGAAGTTCTAATAAATTTTCAATAAAATTTATAATTTTATTTATTTAATTTTATAAATAAATATTGCATGAAAATTTTTTTTAGTCTTATTGTAAAATAAATTTTGTACATAATAAATGATTTTTATAATAATTTTTGAATTACTTTTATTTTCATTATGAATACTATTAAACTACTATTGGAATTGTAAAAAGTTGGTAAAATATTGTATAGTATGTTAAAGACGTTAAAAGCAAAATAACTCGAAACTACTGGTATGCCATTGTTTTTCTATTAAATACATTAATAAATGTAATTGAATAATATCATTAAAATTTCAGCTTTAAACAAACTAATTTAAATGAAAAAAAAATTTCAATATTTGCTGTAAATTTTAATCCTTTAAAAAAATAATTTTTTGATAATTTCGTATATGTTTAACATAAAATAGAAACAAACTTTTTGGGTTAAGTACAATTATAGATCACTGTTAATGAGTATTTTAAAATAAAGTGATAATATATAGCTAGACTTTTTAATCATTTTACAACCATTTTGAATTTTAAGATACTGTCATATAAAGTATTAGTTTTGAAACAACAACAATTTTGTCAATTTACTAAAAAAAATTTTATTAATACCTTCATTCATTTGTTAATTAAATATTTACAAACTTTGCAGTATTTCCTTCCAAAATTGGAAATTATTAGTAAAATCTTAATTAATTTCCAAAATCTGTAGATATTACTTAAACTGACTAAATCACTTAAACTAATAAACAACTTTTTTTTTTCATTTTTTAAAATAACTATCAAGATTTATAACACTCATGAAAACCTTAAAATAATTTACGACATATTAAACAATTGAAAGTTTATGAGTTATCAATATTTTTCTATGAAATTCACTATTTGTTGCTAGAAACGAGGCGTATTTTCTATACTTTAAAATTAATTTGCAAAAAAGCTATTGTATTCAATATGATTACAGGTAATTTTCTGATATACATTTTTTAATTTTATATTAAGTGAATTGTAGCAATAAAATTAATAGTGGAGTTTTAGGGAATTTTTAAATTGAATTTTAGTGTCTTAAATACTAAAACCATTTTAAACAATTATTTAATAATACTTGGTTGCCAAAAAGTAATAGTTTTTACTCTGTTATTAAAATTCATTTTTAAATTTATACGTGATTTAAAAAAAAAAAAAAAAACATTTTTACGTGTAAAACATTTTATTTCAAAAATAATATTTTTACAAATTTTTTTTCACAATTTCAATCGGTTATTTTTATTTATTCTCGCAATTATTAGTAAATAAATTTTAGTTTTACAATATTATAACTGTTCAAAAAATATTTTTACTTAATCAATATTTCTTTGTTTAGAAGTTCTTTAAAAATCCAATAGAGGTCACACAGTTATATTTTTTTTTTGAGAAAGACGCTATATGTTGAAAGTAAATTACGTTATTTAATTTTTAATGAAAATTCTACGTTAATATTATTTTATTTAATATTTTTTTTGCTAAAAACTTGTAATTTTTACTCCCGCATTTAGTTTTCGTAATTTATTTTTTTTTTTAATTGGTGTTTACGTAAAACTAAACATTAAAATACATATTCCGCCATATTTGATATCTAATCGAGTACGAATGCATAGACATGATGGACACTCCTACGGTAAATTTTCATTTGTGTATTGCCTTAATAATTGCTGTTGTGATTTAATATACAAATTAAAGGCATGGTCTCACCTCCAAAGATTTTTAAAAAATCGCTCGACAAATTTGATATCGCCGTAATTAGTTCGCAAAAAAACATTTTGCAAACGCAGAAAGGTAAGGCTTGTAAGCACAGTATTTGGACTATTTTTTTTTTGACAAAAAAAAGCAGTTTATATATAACAAATTTCATTAAGTTAAAATATATCAAGTTAAGTTAAAATAACACGCTTTTATTTTTACTTCTAACAAGTATTTGTGAGTATTTCATTAATTTATGGTGTATTTCAAACCAGGTTCAACTTAATTTTTTTCAAATATTGGTTTTAAAAAATATCGTTTGTTTAATTTAAAAAATTTTTTTAAATTATATATATTTATAGTTTATAAAATCGATTAAAACTTCTTTTCTTTTTATTTTTTTTTGAAATATAATAAAATTACCATATGTCTTTATCATTTATTGCTTGTCAAGTAATTTAATAATATTGCTAAAATAAACAAATAATTTACAGTTCTTAGTTTATAATTTTGTCTTCTATTACGGTTAAACAAAATATTTTTATTATTTTAAAAATTAACAAGTTTAATTAGGTAATATTTGTTTAGTTAAAAGTTTGTTTAGAATTTCAATCATAACAAGCATTTTTACCTTAAGTATTGCAATTTTTTTTGAAACATTTAAGTAGTTTTATAAAAAAAAAAAAAAAAGTTTGATTTTTAATTTTTACGTTTCGATGCACTAGTGGGCATTTAAACTTATTTTAAATTTTTTTTGGTATTTTATTTTTTTTTGAAATTATAAGGTAAATTTATTTTACAGGATTTGAACAGCATTACTCATCCTCTTCGCAAAATCATCATCCTAAATTTTTATCTAATACACGATTTTATTTGGACATTAACAGCAGAAAAGAATCAAACAAAGTTGAAACCATCTTGAAATCTTATGGCGCTGTAAGTTTTTTTCTATACTTTTTTAGATTTAATTTCAAAATGTAATTTAACGGTACTTTATTTCTTTTTGATTAAAGTCACACTTAATTACCTAATCAAATAGATCTCGAAAATATTCTACAAATTGCTTACTTAAACTATTAGAATATTTAATAATTTTTTTATACATTAATATGTAATAATTTAAAATATAAATTTTAATTTATTGCTACTTCATTTAAAAAAATTAAAATTTTAATCACATTATTTAACTAAGTATTTTTTTATTTTTTTTTTTAGAAAATAGAAGTATTTTTAAAAAAAGGAATTAAAGTTATTATAACTGACAAAGCAGAATGGATGGGAAAAGTGCACAGTCCTGCTTCTTCTGTTTCACCTATAACAACTCCGTCTCCATCTACTAATCAAGATCAACACTTAATTTTACCTGTAAGTTTTTTTAAATTAATTTTAAATTTTAATAAATGCATTTTTGTATGAAACTATTATATTTCATAATTTTAAGTAATAGTTAATCAAGTTTCAATAATTTCTCATCAAAATTCTGCTTTCGCTATAAGAAAAATTGCTTTTTGACATTTGAAAATTTAATTATTTTTATTAGTTATCCAATTTTTTCATTTGTAGTTTTTTGTTTTTTAACATACTTTCAATTTCATTGAATATTTATTTACATTGCATGTCTTCTTAAAAAGATATTAAATTTTTTAAAATACATATTTATTTTAAATTTAATTTTAGAAGAGTAGAGCATCTGCTATGCTAGAAAAGATTTCTCAACAACCATCGTCTTCTTGTGTCAGTCTTTTGGAATTAGCTCAGAAATGGAGGATTCCTGTATTGCCTTTGCGAAATTTGTGGCATTGGATTGCAAAAGCTGAGAAATCGTTTTTATCTAAATTAAACGAGAAAAAAAAGCAAGTCTCTGAAAGTAAAATAATTATATGTGCTAGAAACAAAACACCATTTATAAAAATAGAATCAGTAACCTGGTAAATATTTATTATATAAAATATGTTTCATTTCGTTATTTACAAATATTATTATTAATCTTTCTTTTTTTTTTTTTTTTACTTTAAAGTGAAAATAAGCCTGAATTTTCTGAATTGGAAGTTTGGCCAAATCTAAATCTGGATGGTCGTTTAGGGCAATGTCCATTTCAACTTCTCAGTTCTCATAGCTTCACTGTTTCAAACGGTCGGCCTCAAGAGTTGGGAAATTTATTAGAAATAAAAAAAAACGTGGCGGTGGAAGTAATACAGTACAAAACTGATTTTATTTTCCAAAACAATACAGAATTTGAGAAATGCAAAGAAAAAGAAAGTGTATCTACAAAAGTCTCTAAAAATTTATGCGTGAGTTGATTAATATTTTTTTAATTTCAATTTGTTTGATAAGACTCTCATCTATATTTTATTTTATGTAATCGATGGGAAATAGTTTTTTTAAGCTTTTGTATGTAGCTTTAATTGAACAAAGCTTTCAGAAATCTCTATTTATTAATGGCAAAAAAATAACCTGAATTTTTTTTGGGGAAAAACATGTGTTACAAAAATACATTTTTTATGAATTTATTTATATATTAGGACGTGAACTTACTTTTTTTTTTAGAAAAATGACTCGGCGGCCTATCAAGAGTAATTTTTTCAATCATTATGATGAAGCATGCAAATTTACGAATTCAAAGCAAGATCTTTCATCACTTCAAAATGGACTCAGTAACCGTAATATATCAAGACAATCTTCGCAAGAATTACTTAAGGTAAAATTAATTGTACGAGTTTTATTTTACAAAAAAAAAAAAAAGAAAAAAACTTAATTTAAATGTTTACATTAATTACTTAAGGTTCAATGCAATGGATTACCCTTAAGTCATAGAAATTCTAAACTACTTTCTCCCAGTGGTAGTGACGTATTACCGCTACCTTCTTCGCGGAGATCCACTCGTCGTGCTTCCGCTTCATGGTGTGGAAGTACTCGTGA
>NW_002987244.1:91838-97528 GCF_000006295.1 Pediculus humanus corporis | reverse complement strand
ATTCAAATTATCAAAATAATAAGTTAGAATTTAAAAAACGATGTTTATCCACGTGTGATAAATTAGTGTCTTCTGTTAAGCGCAATCGTGCTATGAGTGCTAATTCCGTGCATTGTGCTAGAAAAAGGAAAAAATTATCTCCGGAAGAAAAGTTATTGCAAGATAATAAAGAATATTTTAAAATGGAAGTTTTAACAACTAAATTGAGATCAACGGGTTCGTTATTAAATTTAAATCAGAATAGAGGAAGTGATGTAAATTTAGTAAGGAAGGATTCGAGTCCTGTAAATGGACTGGATAAAAAATATATTTTCAAGAAAATTACCAATCGGAGAAGTAAAAAAAGAAGAAAGAGGATTAAAACAAAAAATAATCACTTGAACAAATTTAATGGCTCTAATGTGTTAGATCAAAGGAAAAAAAATAATGAAATTAAAATAAACGGAGTATTAAAGAGGAAAAAAAGGCAATCGGAGTTAATAAAACTTTGTAATGAGGCTGAAAGCTTTATGTTTGGTGAAAGTAGTAAACAATGTTGCGTAACGAATAAAGTAACGGAAAAGCTTCCAGAAGAACATTCAGAAAAAAATGATGATACTAGCGTTTTAAGTAACAAAGAAATAATTAGCGAAGGTGGGAAAAAAGATAAAGTATTTAAAAATGAATGTAAACTTAAAAGAAAAAGACGTTCTCATGCAGAAGCTTTTATACATGATAATTTAGACTATTATAAATTTGAGACTCCCGGGTCTAGATTGCGTTATCAGGGTAGTTTGCCAGACGGAAAATCCGAAGACAAAGATTTCATTTACACATTAAAACAAAAAAAAAAAGAAATAAACGTAAAAAATGATTCTTCTGAAAATTGTCCGTTAAACGTGGAATCAAACGATAAAATAAATAATTGTGAAAAAAAAAGAAATTTTTCCGAACCGTCCGAAGAAGTAAACAAAATTTTATTTTCATTTGAAAGTATTCCTGCTACGGAGCCTTGGTACGAAGTTTATAAAAGGCAAGATGAAGGAATGGAAAATTATTATCCATTGTTAAGTAATCCAAGTGATCAACCTTTTCTACTTCCCTACGAGTTGCCAAAACCTATTTATTCTAAAATACCTTTTGTTAATGATTATTATAAAAAGAAAAGAAAAAAACTTGTTCACTTATTTAATCATCCGCGGAAATCACCCAGGTGTCATGCTAGTACTTTAGCCATTCTTTCAAGTTTGAAAAAGCGTAAAAGAAGAAGTGGAACAAACATATCAATGAACTCTTTGCTATGTGAATCTCTGCCTAATAGTCAAGTCTTGCCTGAAAATAAGTCTGAAGCCAGGTGTTCAGAAACTGAAAACAAATCGGTGGAAAACGAGGAAATTTTAAATTTTTTATACAACGACGAACCTCCTGAAGTGAAAGACAACGAAATTTTTTTAGAACCTCTTAGTGATTCTGAAACTACTCCTTCGAAAGTAAAAGACGATGATGACACGTCGTGTAAAAGTATTAAAAATGAAGAACCGGAAACCGAAACCGTTAAAAATGATTTTTGTAATAAAACATGGACGAAAACAGACCCAACAGATCATTCGGAAAACACAAACAATAAGGATGGTAAATATTTTTGCTGGCAGACAATCACTCCTGACGATTTTTTCAAAGATATGATTATTGAAACCAAAAAAAAATCAGGTTTAACCGATAATGTTTTATCGGTTTTCGGTAATTATAAACTTTGTAAAAGTATGGAGCTTTCAGATGGAAATTTGAATTGCGGTTTAAAAGATCGTTTTGCGACTGTAATACCCGAAAAAATTATACGTCGGAAAAGGAAAAAAGCTAGAAAAATAAATAAGACGGGGTGGGATAATAAAAAATCTCGTAGGCGACCGTGTCTCAAATTAGGAGAAGTGAAAGAATTAGATTGTGGAAAAGTGAATGAAAAATCGGTGAAAACAAAAGTGAAAATCAGAGAAAACGGAATCAATTCCGAAAATATAATACGGGATTCGAAAAGAAGGTCGAGAAGGGACGATGTCGTCGAAAAAAGGAATTCAAATTCCAAAGACAAACCTGTATTAAGATCTCACTTAGAAATTACGGATAATTCGGTCTGTTTACGCAGAAACAATCGAGATGTTGACTCCAAATCGAGCAGCGGCGGTGGTGGAATGGGTTTGACGGATCAGGGACACCCCAACTGCGTTCTGAGGATTAAAAAGGGAACAGATCCCGGAGTGAACGTTCACATGAGACTGAGATGTTCCACAGGGAGACGCGCCATTCAAAAAAGAAGACTTTTGATAAATAAAAAAAAAAAACGTGTTATCGAGTATCCTTGGGGTACGCAAAAAAGGTGACCGTGTAAAAAATAATTATTTTTGCAGGACATGACCTAATAATAATAATAATAATAATAATTGAAGGAAGTAAATGAAATATAAAAAATTAATTTTATTAAAAAAAAAAAAGGGAAAATAAGCCGAATTCGGCATAACGACAAATTCGATTTTTAACATACATTATTAGAGTAATAAATGAGCTTATTGTTTATTGATTTAAATTATTTGAATTGAATTTTAATAATTTTTTCCCCCCCCCTTGTTTAATATAAAAAAAAATTAATTTGCATTTTAATTGTTTACTCAATTTAACATAAATTTGTTTTTTTTTTTTTTTATGTATTTATTTTTTTATTTTTATTTTTTTTTAATGAATCAATAATGGGTTTATTTATTAAGAAAAATTTTATTTTTTTACTTTATCATTTGTACATATATATATATATACCAATAATCATGATAAAAAAAAAAAAATTATTTAGGATATATCAAAAATACCGTTTAACTAATAATAATAATAATAATAATAAATAGCCTTTACACACAGTATTAATGATAATAAAAAAATTTCAATAATATTTTTTTTCATTTTGGGAAAAAGTTTTCACAATTGGTTTTCATATCTACAATTACAAAAAAAAAAAAAAGGATAAACCAGTATTTGTATATAAATTTTTACGGTTTAAGTGTGTGTGTGCGTGTGCGTGTGTCTGTATATTTATTATAAATTCCTGAACCAAAGTATTATTAGTTAAATGTTTTAGATAAGTTTTTCTAAGTGCCGGCATTAATTTAATTAATTTAAATTAAATTCTTGAGAATGTTCCTAAATTAAAAATTTAAATAAGCCAATATTAGATTTAATATTTCTTATATTCACATAAATAAATCTCATTATTATTATTATTATTATTATTATTGAATACAATCGTCAATAACCATAATATTGACTTTTTTTTTTTTTTTTTTTTGAATTTCCCGGGATAAATAAATTATTTACTTTATTATTTATTGCATATTTAAAACTAAAAATTACAAAAAAATCGTTTTAATGTAAAAAAAAAAAATTTTTTTTTAAATTTGGTTATCGCGTTTTGTTATTATTATTATTATTATTTAGATCTGTATAAATATTTATAATTTATTTTTTAAAATTAATTGTTTTTTTGTGAGTTTTTTTAATTTAATAAGTTTTGATATTAAGGTTTTAGAGAAAATTTTAATTTTATTTAATTTATAAATAATTTTAAAGGGTAAAAGGTTTTTTTTTCTTTTTGTTTTCCGTTAGAAAAAAGTATGAGTTGATGTCAATTAATGTGGATTTTAAAAAATTTATTTATTTATTTATCAGTTACAAAAAAAAAAAAAAAAAAAAAAGCAATCAATTTAATAACCGTTATAAGTTCAATATGATGCTATGATATATCCGTTAGGGCTTCTAAACGGCCATTTAATTTCTTATTTATTTTAAATTTTCCATGTTTAAAATTTTTAAATACATGAATCAAACTTTTAATTTAGGTCAATTGGAAATCGGTTTCACTCGAAAAAAGTAAAAAAAAATTTGAAAATGAAATTTTTATAATCCAGATATATTTTTTTTTATATTAATAATATAAATATGTTAATAATTAATTAATGTGAACTTGTAGACAAGAGAGCTAATAATCCTCCAGCAGCACTAACAGACAAAGCATAATTACTATTAAAAAAAATGTTAAAGAAAAATTATTTTAATTCTCCAAAAAAAAATTTGTTAATTTTAATATTTTTAAAAATTTAATATATACATATAACTAAATTTCTCTCAAATTATCTAATTTTATAAATTTAAAACTTTTGTAATAAACATACCTTTAAAATGGTTCAACTACAAAAAAATTATTTTAAAATATTGCAGTTTTAAAATTTACTACATTCTCTGCTGTTAAATAATGTTTACTTTTTTTCTTTATAGTATTATTTTATACTAATAATAGTGATGGTTCTTCTTAATTTTAATAAACACTTTTTACTTATTTAAATATTAAATAAATAAATTTTAAGCATTGTTAATGATAATGAAAATTAACTTTAACAATAACTACTTGTTAGTTCTTCGTAATTAATTCATAAATTTCTATAAAAAGGATACATAGATGGAGAAAATCCTTTGAGCAAATAAAAACTGGAAAATATAACTATTGCAACAAACAATGAATTGTTGTAGAAAATAGAAAAAGTTGTAGCTTCATAATCAGATACTTCATTTTTTTTCCAAAGTATTCTGTAAGTTTTAAAAAATATTTTAATTTTTAACAGGTTAAATCTTTTGAAAAAAAAAAAATTAAAAAAACATCTTTAATTATACCTTTCATCTTTTTCTTTTTTACTCATTTTTTTATCATCAGAAAGTTTTTTGCTCATTTCCCTAGTCACGGCTTCTTCTCTTTTAACTGCAATTTTGTGTTTGAGAACAAATTTTGTATTTTTGTAGGCAAAAGCAACCAAATAAGTACTTCCTGCTGTGACAATTATAAAGAAAAGAAGGGACGGAAGTAATTCAATCATGTGAATTCTCCAAAAAAGCCCTGAAATAAAAATTTTAATACAAAAAAAAAATAAATTTTTGTTATGTAAAAAATATATATATTTTTTTTCTTATTTCATTTTTAAAACTTACAAATTGGTATGGTTGAGACAATGAATGCATTTCCGTAAAAAAGAGCCGATGATTTTGTAGAAACATTTCTACTGAAATCTTGTAAAAGTAATTCTTCTTCTTTTGTAAAAGACTTTTGCTGTTTGCCCGACATTTTAAAAATTTTCTCTTCAAGTGATTAACAACGTACTGATTTACCAAGTCTGTTTACGTGTCTTCCACGACGTTTGAAACCGGAAACTCATGTGTTCCAAATTTTAGGCTCTAAGTTTCACTAGAGACACGTTCACAAACTTAATTTCTCTTTGACATAGAACAAAAGTGAACTTTTAAAATTGTCGTTAAAAGTGATCTTTTCGATTAAACTTATATTATGTTGCATGGAATTAATAATTTTTAATTTAATTTAAAACCACTTAAATTAAAATCGTTTTATTATATTAAAATTATTATATAAATATTAGAAAAGAAATAAAAATTGTTTCATTCTTATTTGCTTGTTGAGTAGTTATTTAAATTATTCTAAAAAAATTATATAATAAATATAAACTAAAAAACTAAAGTTACAAACATTAAATAATAATAATAATAAAGGCTATTTTATATATTATAAACATTTTGTGTTAATTTAATAAGTCATTCATTTGACTCATAAATTTGTGTCAAATGTTAACCAATCAGCATTGATACAGTTATTGAAACGATAAATT
>NW_002987244.1:70433-91708 GCF_000006295.1 Pediculus humanus corporis | reverse complement strand
ATTTTTTTTTTTTTTTTTTTTTTTTTTTTCAAAAAAAAAACAACCCCTTGTAAAAAGTTTTAAAAAACTAGCAGTATCTGAAGTTTTAACTTGTTCCTATTGGGAGACATCATTTGAAAATGTATTAAATCAAAAAAATCATTATAAATCAAATTTGCATGCCTTTAATGTAAAAAAAGGTCTAGGGAACAAATTATTTTTAAATAATAATAACGCATGTTTGACAGGTTAAAATAAATTTTTTAATATTTTATTTATTGTAAATTTTTTAAGTAATGCACTATGTATATTTTAATTTTTGTTAATTTGAACAATAATTGTGTAAATTTCTTGTAACTAATTTCTTAATATTCTTTTAGAGGTTTCAACTTGCAATGATAAAAATGATTTGAATCATGATGACGAAAATGATGAAACGAAAAACATTAATGAAGCAAACTGTGACAAAAAACCAAATAGGCATATTAAAATATTTTTTAAGAACTCACAACAACAAATATTATCAGTTTACAAATGCATTTTGTTGAATAAGAAAAAGGAGCTTTTACTGAATGATAATCTTGTAGATATATTTAATAATCGTATAATAAATCCACAAAAATGGATGATAGTCATGCTAAGTAAGGATTTTGAAATTTGTAGTACAGAATTCATTTTTTTTTTGCTCATATCTACATTTTAAAAATTAGGTGGTGGACATTTTGCTGCAGCTATTTTTGACCACAATAATATTGTGTGTCACAAAACATTTCATTCATATACTGTTCGTTCAAAGCAAGGTAACATTCAGTCGATTAGAGATAATAAAAGTGGCCATCATCACAAAAGTGCAGGAGCAAGTTTAAGACGTTACAATGAACAGTCATTAGCTCAGGTAAAAATTATTTTTAAATTAAACAAAATTTTTTTTGATAATAATAATATTACAAATATGTGAATAATAACCTTATAATTTTCAAAGAAACTTAATTTTTCACATTTATTTAAAAAAAAAGAAAAATAGTTATTTATATTGGCTGCAAAATTTACTAATAATAAAAAATAATTTTAGCAAAAAAAGATATAATTGTTTTTAGCATGTACGGAAAATAATTATAGACTGGGCGGACATAATAAAAAAATGTAATTTAATATTCTTCAGAGCCGTAGGACCCAGTAATAGAAGTGTTTTGTTTGGAGGTAAAAATCCTCCAATTCTTAAAAGTGATGATCGTCTAAGAAATATTCCAATTCCAACTAAAAGGCCAACGTTTAATGAAACAAAAAGAGTCTATGATTTACTTTCAACCATTGAAATTTATGGTAAGTTTAATATAATGTTTTAAATTCAATTTAACATAATTTTGTGTTAATCATGTTACTCATTGTGTTAAACGTTTAAATTTTAAATAGTTTATAAAAACCCTTTTGCTTTGGAATATCACTTGTCTGAATTTCAAAATAAAAATTTTCCTGTGGTTAAAAAGTTAAAAATAAAATAATATTTTTTTTTCCTCAGCTTCCGATGATGAATTTAAAAACAGAATTAGTAAATTATTTTCTAAAAAAATTAATGATTCACCTAAACCGACAAAAAAACCTAGACTGTTTCATTCAAAAATCATGGCAGGAAATCAAATGGAAAAAAGTAAAAAAATCGATAATATCATTAATGAACCTGAAAGCGCAGAGACGACAGATGGTTCTCTTGAATTGAATGATGAAATAGATCTTTCATGGAGTGATTGTCAAATAAGTTTTGACCATCTTCGAGAATATGAAGATACTGTTCCACAAAATAAAAAAAAAAACTCAAAACAATCGAAATCATCATCAAAAGAAAAGAACCAAAAAACATCGACTCTAAACAAAAATTTGAACAAAATTGAAACGTTAGAAGAAAAATATGAAAATATAAAAAAAAAATTAATTAATTATTGCAATGAAAAAAATAAAAAGTGTTTTATTACAACTTTAAAAGACTTGAATAGATTATGTGAAAAAAATTCTGAGAAAAACAATTCCAGTCAAAAATCTGGTGATTATCACACTTAATTTGTTTTTTTTGTGTTTACTTTTTAATCGATGAATGAATTTATTTTATTTTATTTTTTTTTTTACAGATGAAAACGTTTCCAGACAGGAGTTTTTAAAATTATTAAATACAAGTGTAATTAAAAAAAGTGATGATACTCTTTTGCATTTGGCTGCTCAAAGATGTCTTCCTGAATTGGTTGTAGCTTTACTAGAAATAGGGGTTGATCCAAATGTAAAAAATGCTAGTTTTAAAGCACCATTTGATGTAGCAGGGGATGAGTTGACGAAAAATTCATTTAAAGGTTTTATTGGTCCTGTTAATAGTGAATCAAACGAGGTATAAAAATTTTTTTAAAATAATTAAATTGTGATTATGCTAGGAATTTGTTGTAATCATCGACGATATTAATTTTTTTTTTTTTTATTTGTGGGTTTTATTTGGGATTAGAATTTTTAATACAAAAAAAAAATAAATTTGTAGGTCGAGGATACAACTTCAAACGAAATTCAGATTGACGCAGATTCAAATAAAACCAGTCATGCAAAAGAACAAGAACAATTAAAGGTGAAAAAAAATAAAAGAAAACGGAAAGCCAAAGAAAAAAAAGTGAGATTTACTTTAAACCTTTGTGTTATTTCAGGAAAAAACAAATAAAAAATACTTATTAAATATTATTATTATTATTTCAGAAAGTGTTACCAGAAAAATGTTCTTTGTCTACATCCATAGAATTAACTAAAGACCCATCATCATCATCATCATCATCATCGCTTAAAAAATGCAATGAATGTGGTTTAGATTTAAGCAAAATGATACCCTTTGAATATTCATCTTACAAATTTTGTTCCATTTCTTGTTTAAAAAATCATAGAGCGAAAACAGGGAATTACGGTTTAAAATTATAAAAGTATAACAAATGAGTCTAAAATAATTAAATTTCAATTTAAATACAAAAGGAATCATTTTTTATGTTTATCAAATTCTTGGATTAGGTAAATTAATATTTTATTTTAAATTTTAAGTTTTTTTTGAAACTTTTTTTTTTTTTTTTGGTTTTTATTTTCCACATAAGATGAATTCAAATAAAGATCAAGAAATAATTAAATTTTACACAATTTTTTATAATAAGTATATATAATATAATAATAATAATAATTAATAATTGTTACAATCACATTTGAATTCCGGTAACTGGTGTACTGTTTTTTTTTTTTAGAATACACAAATACAATTAGAGAAAACTTTGCCAATTAATAAACGGAAAATTACCGTCAAAGGATTGTAAAAAATATGGAAAATTCATTGAAATATCCGTACCAGCGGAAAAAAAAAATAACAATATTCAACTAAATTAAAAAATTGATTAAAGATTGAGTGAGTAAAGAAATTAGAAGAATGCACTAAAACCTAAGATAAGTGTTTTACAATTTATATTTTTGTGTTGGATATTTAGTTTACCAAAAATATTTTTTATTATATATGTTGTAAATGAAGCTTTATTAAACTTTAAAAGTTTAAAGGGGGAAAAAACAATACTTTGATAATGCTTCAATTACAATTCATAGACAATCATCAGACTTATATTTCATTAAATTATCCCTAATTTTTTAAATAAAAAAAAATAATGCACTTGTGATTTTAGTAAACTATAAAAAAAAAATAACTACATCTGATGTTTTTGGATCGAGTTCCCTTTATAAATTATAAAAATAAAATTAAATATTTAATTTTTTCTGACCTTTAACTTTGAAATCGTTAGCTTTTAGTTATGTAAATTTGAGAAAACACCAGTAAACAATAACTTTTTTTTTTTTTTTTTTTTAGTAATAATAGAATAATTATTTTGGTTGTGAAATATAAATTACATCGCATCGAAATTAAATCTATGAGCTTCTTGTAGTCTTTCAAGTCTGTCAACTTTTTTTTCTTTCCAATGCAAAAAAAATATAATCATTATAATTAAAATACAAGTTCCAAATAAAGCAACCGAGCTTAATAGGATAATTTTACTGGGAGTGACAAATAACTGAACTTTCCACTTGGCAGGATTGTCAATTTGCACAGGTATGACGACCATTTGAGAATTTGGAATTACTTGAAAAAGATCTCTATGTTTAGAAGCAAAACCTATTGTTATATTATCAACAAAATTGGGAGTCCTACCCAAGGAAAACATTATGTAAGGCAAATTGAGGGAAAAATGGGCACTTTGGGGTAGCTGCGAACTCACCCCCGTCCTTTCGTATCCATCTTGATCAACTGTTTTATAAGATACTTTAGGTCCAGGAAGATTGGTTCCAAATGTATTTTTGTTAGTTTTAAACCGTCCTATTTCTTTAGAATAGTTTTGATTAGACAAACCTGTCAAAACCATAACTTTAAAAAAATTACCATCATAATTGAGTTTATTTTTGTATGCCGAAACAAAGTAACTTTCGTTTTTGTGCTTTCTTATTAACAAAATGTCTAAAATTCCATCTTGAAAAATATCATAAAATACACCAGCCGCAGTATCGTTCAAATTATTTCCAAAGCCATTCCAATTAATTTGAAAAGATCGAGAAAAATTGTTGCATCCGGTTGAACAAGGTACATTTTCCAAAAGAAATGTTCGATTTAAATTTCCCGTTGTGAGAATGGCCAATAAATCTGGATAACCATCCATATTATAATCTCCTCCTCGAAGGATAACGGATTTAGAAAATGGAAGACCGTTTTCCATAAAATGCCAAATGTTGTTTTCATTTTTAAAATTGACATTCAATTCTTTCCAATTATCATGAGCGTAAACTAAAATTCTAGGATTTACTTTATCTATCACAGGAACAACAAGATCCAATTTTCCTTTAAGCTCTAAATCCAGGAAAACCGATTGTCCAAGTTTATATCTTACATCTTGCGGTGGTTTAATTAGCCTATTGAAAAAAAAATATGGACTTTCAAGTAGACCATACCACTCTTCAAAAACATAACTTTCTTGGTTTTGTGCAGTTAAAAATAAATCTGGAATATTATCATTATTTAAATCTAAAAATGCATTTGAATGAGGGTCTCGAATTTTATAAGAATTTTTCCCCTCAGATCTCAAATTTTGAAATACAGGTTGAGAATTTTTATTAAAAACCCAAATCCCTCTACGACCATATTCATCTACTCCAAATAAATCTATAATAAAATCCCTATTGCAATCAATAGCCAAAGGCTCTCCCTTTAATGTTAAAAAGGGTTTACTTTCATTGAAAGAACAATTTAGACTAGTGCCACTTCCCCAAAGCAAATGAACATTGAGGTTTTTTTCATTTTTAATATTTTTGGTTGTAACGAGTACATCCATGAGAGCGTCGCCATTGAAATCTCCCGGTACGACATTGGTTATTGAAGAATTGTTAAAAGTACATTTTAAATCGGCGGCTTTGAGTAATGGAGTCCCTTCATTTGACCCCAAAAGAATTTCAATTGTTTTACTTTTATTGCGTAAAACAAATAAATCAGTTATTTCATCACTATTGAAATCCCCAAAAGCTGCTGGAAGGATTTCGGTATCTTTTTCAAATACTTGAAACGTTATATCTGTCGTCGCGAGTACGTTTAATAATAAATTGATGTTGGCAAAAACAAAAAGCGAAGCAATCCAAAGCATCCTTGATTAAATTTCATTTGTTTATTTTTTCTGAAAAAAAAAAAAAAAAAAAAAAGTTTTATAATTTTTATTTTGATTACGGATGTAAAAATTTGATCAATCAAATTTATTATGAAATATTATTTTATCGTAACAAAAAAAAATTTTTAAATTTTAATAAGTACTAAAATATTAAATAAAATAATAATAATAATTAATTTGTCATCACATTTTTAATAATAATTGTAAAAAAATTTACTATACAAAATGGATGATTTAAATTTAAATGAAGGTGCATATAATAGAATTCAAAATGTTTTGGATGCTTCAAAAACAGAGAATATTAATTATCCAGAAAGCTGTTTTAAATCGATTTATAGCCCAGGTAATAAAATGCATTTCATATAGATTTATTAGTGTTTGTTTTGTTACTATCATATCTTTATGAAGTAAAAATAATTTGAACGATCCTTAATGCAAAAAAAAAATTTTTGTTTACAGCAACATTAATTAACAATTGGCAAGAATTCAGAAATGATAATGAAGTACCTGTCACGACTACAGAGCCAATGATTTCAGAACATATGGACCAATTTAGATGTCAATGTGAGAGCAAAGTTCCTGATAGAGGAGAATATTATAATAAAATTTTTGAAGGATATGTAAGATATACAAAACTGAATTTGTAAATAATACTGATTTTTACACAATAAAATTAAATGGGTATTAAGAACTTTAAAAAACATTTTTTTTTTTTCAGGGTCTTGGACAAGAGTTACTAATTGATCATATGGGATTTTCTTATTATGGGAATTACACAACCACTTATGACTTGTGCTTCAATCATTTACCCAAAGGGATTTGTGGACCTTATCCTAGATTTTATCACAAGGGAAAGTATAAACCATCGACAGATTTAACTTTGATATATGTAAGTTTTGACTTAATTTTTTTAATTTAAAACCTACAGCTTGATTTACTCATTGTGTAAAACAATTTTTACAGGGAAACCTTACAAATTGGGGTTTAAGAGAAAGACTTCAAAATATTGATGACTGATAATAGAGCTGAATATGTACATTATGATATATTAGAAATTAAAAAATTGAATAATTTTTCTGGATTCAAGAAAACCAAAATCGTTTCTAAAAAACAATTATCATAATTTACCTGATGTAAATACACCTAACTATAAAACTGTTTTAATATACTTATTATCTATTTTTTTCAGTGCAAAAGTTTTATTCATTAATGTAATTAAAATTAAATATTACATAAGTAAATTAAAAGGAATAATGACATACAAATACGTTAACAAGATTGTTAAAATATATAATTCTATTTTATGATAGAATTACAAAACCTTTACTGTATTATAAAATCTTAAAATATTTTTTTATCCAGAATAATTTAGTAGAACATAATTTAAAAGTTAATTTTTTTTTTTTTTACAGTATATAATAATTTTCGATATGATGTGCTAATTCTAGTAAATTTTCGTAAAAGAAACTAAATCTTGTCAAAAAATGTCTCACCATTACATTATACACCATTGCCAAAGAAATCACTGTGATACGACATATTTTAATTTTTTTAAACGTTGCTCCTGACACGTTAATTCAATGTTTTTGTCACGGTTTGTTATTATAATAGTCAAAATTAATATAACTTAACGGAAATGTAAAAATTTATTCAATACTTTTATTTAGGAAATAGATTTTTTTTTAAAATCTACTCATTGATTAAATAGTATTATATACTATTACAATTAACTGATAAAATGGAAATTAGTTCTGTTTTTTCGCCTCTTTGGCAAGAATTAATAGAATTGGATAACGTAACGATAAATTCTCATATTAGTAAAACTTTTTGCATATCGTGGTCAGAGAATAATAAAATATCTGTTATTGCCGACGGTGGTGTATTCATATTTGTAAGTTATAAACAGTTTTCTAAAAACAGTTTTTTGATTAAATTATTTTAATAGTATTATGTTTAACAGGAATTATGGCCAACTTCTTTGACTGAAAACCAAACTGTGTCATTACGAAAATTTTTCATATCAGTATCAGACATGACGCCTCTGCAAAGCAAAAGTTTTGATACAAGTAATTGGTTATCGAATCAGAAAAAAAAAGGTACTTATGAAATACCTATTGATTCAACATTATTCTTTAGTACTGATAAGTGCAGCTCTAATATCAATAGTTCACAAATTATTCAAATTGAATTTAGCCCATTAATTAACAATCAAAGGTAATTTCTACCTTATAAACTTATTGTTTTTTTTTTCAATTTCTTAATTTTTCAAATATATTTATTATTATTGATAATATGGAAAATTAAAAATATTGAAATATTAATAAATTTGGTAATTTTTACTAAGTAATCATAATACTTTAAAGTTTTCACTTGTAGAACATAAAATTTATAACATTAAAAACGTAATAGTCATAATAAAATAAATAGTACAATAATTGCATATGATCAAATTACTATCATTTACAAAAATTGTGCTTATTTAGTAATGAAAATTATTCTCAATAAACAAAATGTTATTCAAATGATTGATTTTTCTAAATTTTATATTTTCAGTTATTTATCCTGCTTAACCAATAATGGTTTACTAGAAATATTCACAAAAGAATACAGTAAGTGGATTTCAATTATAAGCATTACTGAACTGTGGAATTCATATTGCAATGATGTATTTAATGTCCAAGATTTGGATATTGATGACTTGAATACAAAAATGTTAGATTTGAAAATTTCTGGCATGAAATGGTTTTTAGATTTCCAACCATATTTTATTACATTTCATAAAAATGGAATTATTTGTTTTTGGAAAATTTCTAAAATTAATAAAAATTTAAAAATTGAAGTAGATAACTGGATTAGTACTGATATAAAATTGTGCACTTTTAATGTGAACACTTTTCCAAACTCGAAATGTGCTATTTTATTGGTTGGATCTCTATCTGGAGTTGTTAAAATTTTGTTGATTTCTTTAAATTCATTAGAAATACTTTTTAATCTTACATTATGGGATAAAGAAGACTTGATTGCACCAAGTAAAATTACAGCCTCTTTCTTTAAAGGAAAAATTCTTGTGTATGTGATCAAACGACACATTTTGTTAATGTATGTATTGGCTGTTAATTCTAGTAATGAAATTGAAATAAATAAAACTAAGTGGATAAAATTTTCATGTATTATCAGTAGTATCGTAGAAAATGAAAATAATGTAATTTTAAATTTACAAAATCACCAAATGTATTCTTTATATTTAAAAGACTTGGATCTAAATTACAATATTACTGAAATTAATGTTCGAATTAAGCAAAAATATAAAAGCTCATATAATAATTACGGATTAGCCACATCCAAAAATAAAGCTATTTGGGTTACTGTATCATCTCCCAAGATGATTTATGAATCAGTGAAGGATACTACTCATTTAAATTTTTGGACAACTAATATTAAACAATATAAATCTTTATGTAATTCTACAAGTTGTGGTTTAATTAATGAAATATTAAATTTTGAAATGGATACCAAATTAATTGATATATCTGATTTTCTTGAATTAAAAAGATTAGAACTTCTAGAGGATTATTCAAAATTTAAGGATTCATTTGATCACTGTGATTTGTCTCTATCACAATTAAAATTAGATTTATGGGAAGCAAAATTAAAGCGTTCTTGTCAAACCTCTGGATTGGATGAATCTATTTTTAAACTAGAATTTTTAATTATAAAAAAACATGCAGAAGAAATGGTAAAAAAATATAGCAATCAAGAAGTTATGACCGATTTAGAAAAAAAAAGTTTTACAATATGTCAAAAAGTAGCCGAATCAATAAAGTAAGTCAATCAGTCGAAAATAAGATTCAATAAAAAAATTTTAAATTTAACAATTTATTTCTTTTTGTTTTTAGCTTAAACTTTATTGCCGAACCTTGTGTAATTTGTGGTAGTCAGACTTTGTTTGAGAATCCTAAAATGTCATCTTGTTCGAATTCACATACATTTCCTAGATGTTGCATTAGTTTGCTGCCTTGTAATGAAATATTTTACCTAAATTGCCAGTATTGTGACTCTGTTGCATTGGCCTCTTTTGGTAAGTTTTAAAATTTTTCATATAATACATAGTCTATTGACACTACTATATATATATTTTTCATTGATTAGCCAAAGAGTAAATTATACATTATGAAAAAACATTTTTCTTTTTATTCGATCCTTTTGGATAACTGCATACTTATTAATACAAATCATAATAAATTGAATTTTGTTTTTTTAGTTTCAGATTCAAATAAATATTGCACTTTTTGTGATGGATTCCTAACCAGTGGTAAGTTATTCTAATAATTATATTTAAAATTGACCACTATGAACATTTTAATTTTTTAATTTTCACCTCTTTTTTTGACAAATTTTAATAAAATCACGTGATAATGTCTAGAATTTATTTTCCAGAATTTAAAAAAGAATTTTGTTTTTTTTTTTCTCAGAAAACTTATCGAATTTGAAGGCTCATTCAGCGTAATTTTAGACGTTCTTCCACCCAGTAAGTCTATATAAAATTTTTACATTTCATTTAAAAAATTCTCAACGAAAATCATATTTAATTTTCGTATTATTTTTATCTTTACATTTTGTACCGACTCTTAATGGTGGTAAAATAATTTTTTATGAAACAGTTTTTACATTATTAATATTCCGGTTTTTTTGTATGGTTTGACATAAATGGTGATAAAAAAATATTTTCGAATTGAAATCGTCATTTTATAATTTTGTTTCTATTCTATGTTCGTTGTTATATATCTGACCATACTTTTTTTTTTTTAAAAAATAACGAAGCCAGAGAGTAAAACAAGATAATCTTAGGGGTAGAAGAAAAATGCTATAGAAACGTAACTGGTAGATTTTGAGTATAATTTTGTTATAATAATAAGTATAATTTAAGATATGGTTCATTTTATAAAATTTAATCTTTCAAAATTGTCAAGGCGTTTATGAAACCCATAATCCAGAATTATCAATCTTATTATCGTGGCGTTAGAAGGATTTTTGGAACGCATACCATTTCTGATTTTATAAAAAAAAAAAAACTCAAATTGATAAAGTTTTAATATTTTTTTAGTGTTTTAAATGCAATGAATAAATATTTATTATTTTTTGTAACATTTATTATTTTAAATAAATGTAAGGGAGATATTAAAAGCTCTAGTCTTCAGATAAAAGCCGCAGAAGATGTATTAACTAGAATATTAGGATATAAAAAATCTAGTTTATTTAATTTATACATTGATAATACTACAAAAAATGATGGATTTACAGTTATAAAAACGCCTGATGATACTAAGGTGTCTGTCAGTGGACCGAATGCTATTTCTTTAGTTTGGGGTGTAGGTTTTTATTTAAAGAATTTCTGTAATGTCCATATTTCATGGGATGGCGATCAGTTAAGAATTCCTGTTACTTTACCTGTAGTTAACATATCCGTAAACTCTGTCGAAAAGTTTAGATATTATCAAAATGTGTGTACATCTAGTTATAGCTTTGTTTGGTGGGACTGGAACAGGTGGGAAAGAGAAATTGATTGGATGGCTATCAATGGCATAAATTTGGCATTGGCTTTTACAGGGCAAGAAGCTATTTGGAAAAGAACATATGATGCCCTTGGTTTATCCTATGATGACTTTACTGGTCCTGCATTCTTGGCTTGGAATAGAATGGGAAATGTAAGAAATTTCAGTTACGGATTAACAAATAATTGGTTGCAACAACAATTATTGTTGCAACACAAAATACTTAATAGATTAAGAGAACTAGGTATCACACCTGTACTACCTAGTTTTTGTGGTATTGTTCCTAGATCATTTAAAGATTCTTATCCATTTGCTAAATTATTAGAAATGCCTAAATGGAATAAATTTAGCAGAGACTATTGTTGTCCGTATTTGTTGGATTCAAATGATCCTTTATTTTCAGTAGTTAGTAGAGTCTTTTTAAAGGAGTATATAAATGAATTTGGCACTAATCACATTTACAATTGTGATGTATTTAATGAGAATAAACCTGCATCAGAAAGCCTTGATTATTTATCAACAATTTCATCGACAATTTATAAAGCAATGAGCTCAGTAGACCCAAGAGCTACTTGGCTTGTCCAAGGATGGATGTTCATAGATCCATTTTGGGCATCTTTAAAGCGAGTAAAAGCTTTTATAAATGCAGTTCCAAAGGGTAGAATGTTAATTTTAGATTTACAATCAGATTTGACTCCCCAGTACAAAAGATTACAAAGTTATTTTGGACAGCCATTTATTTGGTGCACGCTTCATAATTTTGGTGGACAATTGGGCATGTATGGACACTTGAACAGAGTAAATTTAGGCGTTTTTAAGGGTAGAAAATTTAAAAATTCAACTATGGTTGGAATAGGTATAGCACCGGAAGGTATAGATCAAAATTACATCATGTACGATTTTACATTGGATTTAGCGTTAAGAACAAAGCCTGTAGATCTTGATGATTGGATTACAAAATATGCACTTCGACGATACGGCTTAATTGAGAAAAATATTTTAGACGCATGGTTGATTTTGAAAAACACTCTTTACAATTATAATCCAGATTCGAATTTCCGATTAACTTCGTCCAATGTTAAAATGTACACTTTGGTGAAGGGAGAACACATTGCTAAAAATATACTGACTAAATTTCCATCCCTTCGCATGAATGAATTTACATGGTACAATAGAAGTATAATATTGGATATATTTGAAAAATTTCAAATAGCATCTTCAAACAGCATACTGTCCACATCATCATTGTTTCAACATGATCTAATTGATGTAACAAGACAAACCATACAAATAGCTATCGGTGAATTATATTTTAAAATAATAAAACAATTTGTGACATACGATAAAAAAAATTTTCAAGAGAATTCAAACATGTTTCTAGAACTCCTCAACGAATTAGACATGATATTAAATACGGGGAAAAAATTTCTCTTGGGTAATTGGCTGGAAAGTGCAAAAAATATGGCTACGAATAAATTAGAAAAGGATAATTATGAATTTAATGCAAGGAATCAAATCACTTTGTGGGGTTCTAATGGAGAAATAAGAGACTATGCCGCCAAACAATGGGCAGGAATGATACATGATTTTTATAAACCAAGATGGAAGTTATTTTTTCAAGCTCTAAATGAATCGATCGTTAATAAAATACCTTTGAATTATTCAGCTGTTAAAGAAAAAATTTTTCTTTATGTTGAAAAACCGTTTGGTAACGATCGGAAAATCTATTCTACAAATCCTCAAGGAAACGCTATTGACGTTATAATTAAATTCAATGAAAAATGGAAGGATAAACTTTATAAAATATTTAATAAATAAAATTGTACTCGAAAAATTTAGAATTCTGTTTTAAAAAAAAAAAAAAAAAAAACTTAAATGATGGAGTATCTTCCATAGGCGATTCATCATGACTGAAAGAATAATAATAATGATTACAGCATCCGGTAAGTGATATATACATAATAATAATAATTAATAAATATTTGATTTATACAATATTCAGTTAATGTCTTCATTAATTTATTGGTGTTAATTCTAAAATAATTTATAAGAATTTAAATTTTAAAAGAACCAGAAACTTAATCCTTACAACAACAACAAAAAAAGGCAAATGTGAGAGTGACTATAAATAATTTAATATATTTCATCTTCTTTTTTTTTTTTTTTTTTTTAACTTTTGTTACAAAAAATTGCATTAATTATTTATTTATTTTGTACAATCAAAATTTTACTTAAATTTTGAAAATATATATACATATATATATATATATTTTTATTTATTTATTAGTTCGGAATAGTATTTTCTTCTACATCATCCTTTTTCTCACTTGGATTAATTTCTATTGTTTCATCTTTCTTTTCGTTTTCTTTTTTTTCGCTTTCTTTTTTCTCGTTTTCTTTCTTTTCGCCATCTTTTTTCTCGTTTTCTTTTTTCTCGCCGTCTTTCTTTTCGTTTTCTTTTTTTTCCCCGTCTTTTTTTTCGCTTTCTTTCTTTTTTTCCGGTTCTTTTTTATCCTTAAAACTTTTTGTTCTTTCTCCCGCTAATATTTCCGGACACGGTCTTAAATCGTGTCTTTCTAAATAAATAAAAGGATGACTTTCGACAAATTTCACATCTTTTTCAAGTTGATCCATTTCTTTTTCCAACCACATTTTCCTTCTCATTTTTGGTAATGTGTCACTCATCACGGGTAATTTTAAAAATTGCTTTGTAAGCTCATTCCAATTTTCTTTTAGTCCCTGTTAAAAAATAAATAATAATGATAATATTTTAATTTTGTTGACGATTCTATTTCGCGAAAAAAATTTAACGATAAATTATATTTACATCGAGTAGTTTTTGCCTTGTTTCCTCAGCGATCATGTATACGTTTTCACCCATTCCCATTGTGTTAATACCCATTCTTCTTCTGTATTCATAAACAGCATCTGCTTCTTTTTTTTTTCTCATTTCCTCAGCTTCCCATTGTTTTCTTCTCTTACAAAGGTATTTTGGTATTTTACCGTAATTTTCGCTTTCTCTAATTTTAATCATTTGTATTAAATGAGCTAAATAAAAAAAAATTATTTACGATTTCCTCTTCTCTTAATGACTAATTACAAATATCAATTTACATTTAGATAAATAACTTATAACAAATACGTTAAAAAACCTTATTTTTTATATATATGTATACCTAAATCCTTAACTGTTCCTCTAGGAGTATCCACTATTCTAGGTCTAGGTATTTTAGGTTCGATTTTAGTTATCATTTCAATATTTGCTTTAACATAATTTTTCGGTGTTTTTTTCGTACTTTCTAAATTATTAGTTTTATTGAATTTTGGTAATGGTACATTTTTGCAATTTTCAACGCATTTATATTTTTGCCGTTCTAAAAATCAAATATAATAATAACTATTTTTTAAATAAAAAAAAAAAAAAAAAAATTAAATTTTCGTATATAAAAAATAAATTTATGATAAATTATTTTGAGTATCTAATTCCTGATAAAATTATAAGTTTAATAAAATGAATGTAAACATAAATTATTTGAATTATAGAATTTTAATAAGATATTTTTAAATTAAAACATTAATTTTATTTTTTTAACATGCAATTAACTTACCCACAAATTTGACTGCTGGCATTTCAATCCTAGGCTTCCTTTTTTTTAAATAATTCCAAAATTGCGGGGCTTCGTAACGTGCTAAACCAAAAGTTTGATGGCCGTTGTACTTTAATTTTGTTATTTCTTGATTTTGTAAAAATTTACTTTTTTTAGATTTGTATCTTGGAGATTTAATTGTAGGTGACATAGGTTTGGGAATAATATTATGTATGTCTTCATTATGATATTTTACTCCAATAGTTGACATTTTATGATTTAACAAAATCTAAGTGGTTTCATCGAATTATACTACAAGACTACTCGTACTTAAACAAAATTTCATTTAGTTATCTCCATAGTAACATTAAACATTATATAAGAGGCAAATTACAGAATACATATACATATATTCATAATGTCTTTAATTAAAACTTTTTTTAAATGAAAATAACTAGTTGTTGTTAATGTTTACCCGTTAGTTGCAATGTTTTAATAGCATTACTTTACATAAAATACAAAAATTTTGTTAGCCATTAAAAAAAAATTAGCATAAATCACATTACAACTAAATTAATAATTTACTTTAAAAAAATTTTTTAATTTAAATCTTAAAGCCTAAATTTAGGAAATGTCTTAAAAGTTAACGTCAGTTTGTTTTTATAGAATGTAAATGCTTTGATTAATAAAAAGTTTTTAAAACCGTTTGTATACGACAAATTATTTTTATTTTAGTTTTACAGTTTTCATATTAACAATACAGAAATAAATTTGCGCTTTTGTAAATAATTTTCCATACAACAAAACGTGTCATTAGAAATTCAAAATGTCCGTGTGTTGAGGCAATTTACTCTACAATCCCAATTTTTACTTAATGTTCACAGTATGGGTGTGCCAGCATTTTTCAGGTGGTTAAGCAAAAAGTATCCCTCAGTCATAGTGTATTGTGTTGAAGAAAAACCTAAAGTAATCGATGGAGTTAAAATATCAGTTGATTCTCTACAACCAAATCCTAATGGAGTTGAATTTGATAATTTGTATCTTGATATGAATGGAATAATTCATCCTTGTACTCATCCGGAAGATAAACCTGCTCCTAAAAATGAAGATGAAATGATGATTGAAATTTTTGATTGCATTGACCGATTATTTTCTATTGTTCGTCCTCGCAAACTTTTATACCTAGCTATAGATGGTGTTGCTCCTCGAGCGAAAATGAATCAACAAAGATCTAGAAGATTTAGAGCTTCGAAAGAAAGTGCAGAAAAAATTGAAGAAATTACTAGATTAAGAGAAGAGTTATTAAACAAAGGTGCTTATTTGCCACCTGAAAAGCCACAAGAGTCTCATTTTGATAGTAATTGTATAACTCCTGGTACACCCTTTATGAATCGGTTATCAGCTTGTTTAGATTACTATATTCATGACAAATTAAATAATGATGCAGCTTGGAAAGGAATTAAGGTATTAATAAGCAAAAAAAAATCTAACTAACAAACTTAAAAAAAAAAAAAATTTTTTTGAGAACCTTTTATGTCTTAATTTGCCTTTAAATAAGTTTATTACTGTAAATTTTCTTGTGTATTTAACTAATAATTTTTTTTTTTACGACACAGGTAATTTTGTCAGATGCTAGTGTTCCAGGAGAAGGTGAACACAAAATAATGGATTTTATTCGTAAACAAAGAGCACAACCTGATCATGATCCAAATACTCAGCATGTTTTATGTGGAGCTGATGCAGATCTTATAATGTTGGGTTTGGCTACACATGAACCAAATTTCACAATCATTAGAGAAGAATTCAGACCTAATAAACCTAAGCCTTGTGAAATTTGTTCACAACTGGGTCACGATATGAAAGACTGCATAGGGTGCCCTAAACCACTAGATGGAGGTATCTATGCATTTTTATTATTTTAAGAAAACTTTTATTTTAAATTTAAAGATATCATATTACTATGTAAAAATTCATTTTTAACATCCTTGAAAATTATTTGCTGAAAGATCATCAAAAGTGTGTACTTTAAAGTTTTAAAATTGTTATTAAAGATAGGAAAATTTAAAATTTTTCATAATTTTAAATAGAATTTGACTTATAAAATTATTATTTATACATAAATATTAATTTTATCAATATGAAATTGATTAAAAATGTTTGATTGCTCAAATTTAATACTTATTATGAAAAGATTTTAAAATTTTTTAAATTTTGTTTCAGAAATGATTGAAACTACTACATTTGGAGAGGAAGTTCCCTTTATATTTGTCAGATTGAGTGTATTAAGGGAATATTTAGAAAAAGAACTTACCATGCCTGGCTTACCCTTCAAATATGATTTTGAAAGAGTGATCGATGATTGGGTAAAGAATTCAAGTGTTTTTAATTTTAAAAAAAATTTATTTAAAAGCAGTATAACATATATTAGTTTGCAATTTTAGGTTTTCATGTGTTTTTTTGTTGGGAATGATTTTTTACCCCATTTACCTTCTTTGGAAATTCGGGAAGGAGCCATCGACAGACTTGTCAACCTTTATAAAAATTGTGTTTATAAGACAGGCGGGTTTGTCACAGATTCTGGTGATGTTAATTTAAATAGAGTTCAACTTATTTTAAATGAATTAGGCAAAGTAGAGGATGAAATTTTTAAACATCGTCAACAAACAGAATTGATGTATAAGCGAAGAAATGCTGCAAAGAAAAGAATTGCTTTGCAGTATAAAAATGAGTGAGTAAATACTTATTGTAATGAGTAAAATTAATTTTAAATTGCTAACTAAATTATTTGTGATTTTTTAATTAAACTTTCAGGATACCTGCATCTTTGCCAGTTGGTCAGTTTGCTCCTACTCCTCTGGGTCAGAATTTTCAGCCACCTGCAATTGTAAGTCCAAGGCAAACAGCCAGAGACATGAGAATCCAAGCTAGCCACTCAAATTCTCATATTGAAGCACTTCTTAAAGATGAGGTAGTACTTGAAAAAACTTATTCAAATATCACATTGGAAAAATTTTTATGAATTATTCTTATTAATTTTATGATGTAAAATCAAACATTATTTTAATTTTTTTTAATTAAAGTCCTCTGAACGAAGGGGAAACAAAAGGCCTTTAAAAGAAGATTCCATGGAGGAGGAAGAAACATACGATGAAGTCCGTTTATGGGAAGACGGATTCAAGGACAGGTACTACGAATCAAAGTTCGATGTAAAAAGTGATAACATTGATTTTCGGATTCGGGTAGCTCACGAATACGTCCGGGGATTATGTTGGGTTTTACGTTATTATTATCAAGGTAAAATGATGTGAATCCCTCTTGAAAATTATTTATTTTAAATTTTTAACCGAATGTTATTTTAGGTTGTGCAAGTTGGAAATGGTTCTTTCCATATCACTACGCTCCATTTGCATCTGATTTCATCAATATAGGAAATTTATCGACTCAATTTGAAAAAGGTACTCAACCTTTCAAACCATTAGAACAATTAATGGGCGTTTTCCCACCGGCTTCAAGTTCGCACGTTCCCAAATCGTGGGCTGTCTTGATGCACGATCCACTTTCTTCAATTATAGATTTTTATCCTCTGGATTTTAAGGTTAATGAATTATAATTTTATTGCAATTTATTTTTTTTTTATTAGTTTCTTTGGGTTTTAAATTTGACGAGTGAATTATGTTCGATAATAGGTTAAAATTTCCCGTATAAATTCAACAAATGTATTTTATTATTATTATCATTTATAATTTCAAATAATTTTCGTATAGTTTATAAACCTAAGTTAATGTGTTTAATTAAGTAATAATTATTCATCGTAAAGAACAATGCTTAAAAAATGAGGGACATGTTTTTTTATTAACTTTCTTGTAAAAATTCACATTTTATAGTTAAAAATACTAATATTACGAACCTTGTTTTTTTCCGTCAAATTTAATAACTAATTATGAAAATAATTTAAATAGAATTTTTTCAGATTGATTTGAACGGGAAAAAATTTGCTTGGCAAGGAGTGGCATTACTACCGTTTGTTGATGAAAAGAGACTTTTTAGGGCTTTGGCGCCATTATACGATTTACTTACTCCCGCCGAAAAGATACGAAATACTCAGGGAGATGATAAAATCTACCTGGGAATTAATAATAAAGGATATAGCTTTTTAAAAAATCTATACGAATCTCAGGTATATATGTTTAATTATTCAAGTAAACATTTTTAAAATTTATTTATTTAAATAAAATCTTTACTTGGTTTCAATTAAAAAAATTAATATATGTATGTTTATATTAAACAAATTGTTTGCTTTTTAGGAATCAACTCCAAATGAGGCAATTGAAATTTGTTTTGATGGAATGAGAGGAAACGTTTTACATTCAAAAGATTTTATAGGACATCTTGAAACCTTACTGAGTCCATTACGCGATTTGCCTTCCATTCACGAAAATGTCGTTATCAGCGCTCATTATAGAAACCCAAATTATTCTTCCGATTTTATATTCAAAGCCAAGAGGTAAAGTAATTATTTTTATTAGTCTTAAAATATTACACGAGATTTTTTCCTCCAATTATTATTCATTAAACTTAAGGTTGAAAGGAGTAGTTGAACCGCAACGTGTTCTCAAACCTGGTGACCTTAGCTTTGAACAAAACAGACAATGGAGACCTCAAATAGGAATGGTACCTTCAACTAAAAAGGCTTTCGTAACTGACGCGGGTAAAATTAAATGAAAATTTTTTAATTTATGTTTTTTTTTTGCAATTTTTTTAAAAATAATTTTTTTTTTTTTACCTTAAGGTCATCGTATGCTGAACCATTACAATTACGAGAGTCGAAATAGTGGAGGATATTCTTCAAACAGAGGAGGCAGAGTTATGTCTTCATATAATCCACATTCTTCATATAACTTTCAAACACCGCAATCACACGTTCAGGCATACGGTTATTCAACTGTTGGATCTCCTAGGCAAGTATTCATTTACACATATTTATAATTTTTCATATTAATATTACCAATATCCAATTTTTTTTTTTTTTTTTCAGAGTTAATTATGAATATCAAAACGATTATCGCAATAATTCGTACAACAACAGAAATCAGAATTATTTTTATCAGAATAACTCCAATAACAGATATGATTATTATAACCGAGAAAGAAGAGATGAACAATATAGAAAAAATCACCATAAAATGTTCAGAGGAAAAAGAAATGGTGGAGGAGGAGGAGGAGGAGGTAATTTTGACCGTTGATTTCATTTTTAATGACAAATAAAAGTGATGAAACTTCAATTGACAGTATAAATAATAAATTGTTTAATTCAAGACCATTTTTTTTTTTTTAATACTAGACTTTAATTTGACACATTATGGTATCATAATTTGCTTATATTTATTCAAAATATCAATGCATTTCGCTAATTATAGGCATTCCTTTTAAACAGGGGGGAAAGAAAACAATATTTTACGGTTTTGTATGTTAAATAAAACATTCACTTTTTTTAAAAAAAAATTTATTAAATTTGATCTCACACAATCACTGATTTAATGTATAAATACTTATTATGTAAACATTTGAAAAAAGAATTATTTTACTCTTTCCAAAAATTTGGATTTTGGAGTAATCTTCTTTCAAAATTTGAATACCAATTAGAAAGTACTGAAAATGGAATATAACTTTCAGTAACATTAGGCACCATTTGGGCTTGATTAATTATGAAGCTTGATGCATAATTCATAAAATTTTGAAGCATTTTTTGAGAGAATTCAACAAATGAAGAAGCATTAATATTTTCTGCAGGTGTGTTGATACATTGTTGTTGAATATTGGCCATATTTTCAACGGCTATTCCTACCTGAGCAGTTAAACGAATTTCTCCTTGACCGAACATAAAAGTACTTCCATCTGCATTCAATGCATATTTAGTTGTATTTTTTAAATTTGAAATCCTAAATATGGCACTGGGTTTTTCATTTGAAATAAATCCCAACAGATGCCAACAAGGCGGACTATTTGGATCTGGAAAACTAAAATATGAAAAAAAGCATGTTAAGACCAAGAAAAAATTTTTCTAGAATAAAAATTTAAAAAAAGGTTACCTAAAGTAAACAAGACCTCCACACCCTTCTGGGAAAGGCATTGTTCCAGTAAGAAAAACGACGATGTGATTCACGTTATCTGCATTAGGAACATTTATTAAGAATTGTTTTTTTCCCACTAATTGAAAGTCTGTTTGAACTAATTGACCAGATAATATTAAGCCAAACATTGGTATTGCCTGTTTAAAAAAAAAAAAATTTCTTAATTAAATCTATTTATTCAAATTATTATTCACCATTATAATCATTATATGGTTTCAATAAAATCTAAAGTAAAATGCATCATTTTAAAAAAAAATAAAATTTACAGCGAGAATGCTTTAGGGAAAAAAATACTTTAAATAATGTAATAAGTAATGCAATGATATT
>NW_002987244.1:65190-70409 GCF_000006295.1 Pediculus humanus corporis | reverse complement strand
GAATACTCAGCAATGTATAATAGTTAAACTTTTGTAAAAATTTTACTGCATATTAACAAAAGTTTTAAAAACTAAAAAAAAAAATTAACTGCATGCATGAAAACTAATAAAAAAACAAACAAAAATATAAAAAAATAATTTTTGTAAACTTATGTTGCTTCCACGACAATTTCATGCATTCGGTGAAGGTGTTTTAGAAAACATGATACCGTTAAATTGAAAAAAAAAAAAAAACTTTAATTTTATGACTGAAAAGTTAACTGAAATTAATTAAAGATTAGTTATAAATTTTGATTTTGTCAATATTGAGAAGAATATGGTATTTTAAAATTCTAAATTCAACAATTTATTTATAATTTCGCTGACGAAAATATGGTTTTTTTTTTTTGGCGGAATTGAAAATAAAAAATTAGAATGTGACATATTTTTTTTAGAAGAAAGACAATTTCAACGAAAAATATTTGTAAGTAAAAAATTAATTTTTTAATTAAATGTGTTTTTTTTTTCTTTTAAATCTTAAAATCTCTTTAAACTCATCTAGATTCTCTTTTTTTTTTTTTTTTTTTTTTTTAATTCATACACTGTAGCACACGTAATTATGCCATTAATACAATACTATCTAACGATCTGCACGATATCCATTTATATTTCCTTTTTTTTCTATGTATTCATTCAAAATTAATAAAAAAGAATTTGCCTTGAAAAAAATAATTTAAATGAATATCCGATATTTCATGTTTCCTTTTTAAATCTTGTATTCATTTTTTTTTTTTTTTTGGTAAAATGTAGTTTATGTCGATTAATCTATCTGTTTCTTTGTTCCTCACTTCCGGTGGTGATACCCGCGATTTTTTTTTTTATATTAAATGTTTTGTTTCAGAAAATTATTTGATATCTAATACTTGAATAGAATGTCAGCTTTTTCGATTTTTCTTTGGTGGTTATTAATAAATTTAAATATCTACTTTGCAAAATCAGGATTGGTTTCTTCTACTGAAAATTATTGGCTTTCTTCAAAAAGTGGAAATATTTTATCTAATAATTTTATCAGTAAGTAGCTTAAATTTAAAAAATAATGCATATTCAAATTATTTTTTTTACACTAATTAATTTTAAAATTAAAATTTCAGATGGTGTTCCAAATAATAAATCCAATTTTAAAAATATTTATTCAGGGAAAATTTCAAATATTCATGAAATAAAACATTCTTTTGGTCCTCATCAAACAAACAAATCAGTTTTGGTGTCTTGTTTTGGTTTATGGAAGCCAAAAGGAAGCACTGATACGGTTTTTTACGAATATGTCGACAATGGTTCTGAAGAGGAAAAACGTATAAAATTAAGAAAAAAAAAACTTAAAAAAATGAAGAAGAAAAAACAAAAAAAATTATCGAAGGCTCGGAAAAAAAAATATTAAAATTTAAATATGACATCAAACGGATTCAATAATTTTATTTTATTTATGTCGAACAAATAATATTTAAATCTTAATGAATGTTTTTTTTTTTTTTAATTAATTTTTTTCATTATAAAGTATTTATTTTTTGCATTAAACTTTTTTTTAAAAAATTTTTCGCGATTACAGTAAATTATAATTTAAAACTTTAGGAGAGACAAGTTTAACATTAAATACAGTATTTTTAAGTAATAAATGCATGATTCAACTATTTTAATATAAATCAATGACAATAAATATTAAATTTATATATTTATTCTGCTTTTTAGTAAAGTTAATTCATGTTAAATGTTTAAATAGTAATTTTTTCTGCACACTACCTATTGCATACATAAATATGTATAATACTGTATGGAATTTCTTACAATCATAATTGTAACGTAAGGAAAAATTTCAAAATTTTTTTGTTTAATTATTTATTGATAATGTGTGATCAATTAAAGCACAGAATTAATATTTTTTGTTAATAAAACAAAAATACGTCCGGTTAAAGGCCTTTGGAATAATAGTAGATAACGAGAATCGTGGTATTAGATAAACGTCACATTAAAGCAACGAATCAAAAAACTACGGTGTGCTTTGTCAAACGCTAGCATCCATTTTTAAGAAGTGTGGGAAGCTGTTATTTTTACCAGCGTTTAACTGAATTATATTTTTAGTTTTTGTATTAGTTATGAAATCATGGTGCTGTCGGAAAAAAATAGCGCTAACATTAAAAATGGGCAACGTTCTCGAGGGCCTAGTCCTAATGGAAATGTGGGTCCAAGTCCTGCTTCACCAATAGATGATGAAGGGGGTGAGTATCACTTTATTTTAATTTTTTTGAATTATAGCCTTAAATACAAAAAATAATTGTCAAGCATTTACAAATATTAGCGCAAAGGGAAAATTTTTCATTTACATTCTTGTTTGCTGCTCATTTCAATAACTACGATTAAATTAGTGATTACTTAAAAATTAACTTAATTGATCAAATTTTGAATACAATTGATTTAAAGGGTCATTTAATATCTTTAAATAAAAACTTCCACAAAAAAAAAAAAAAAAATTTTCACACTTATTTTATTTTAAATCATATTTTAAGTTTTAATTTTTTTTTTTTTTTCAAGTGATAAACTAAAATAATTTTTTTATGTTTATCTTTATTAGTAAAACTTTGATTTTATTGTTTTAAAAAACTTTATCAATAAACATTGTTTTCTTCCATTTCATAATGTTTAATAGCATCTTACTACTTTTTCTACATTTTATGAATTATCTTTTTCTTAGGAAAATTCATTTTTTCAATTTTACAATCTACATATTTTTTATCTTATTTATCAACTAAACTTCAATAACTTTTTTTCACAAATAAGAATCCCTTTTATTATGACAATAAATTTTCAACTTAAAAGTATTTTAAAAATTCATTTCATTATTTTATTGAGAAAAAAATGACTGAACATTGGTGATTTCTAATCATTTTTCTCTCTTTTAAATTGATTTTCCCAGTGAAGAATTTCAGAACACCTCTTTTATCTCGACCCTCCCATCCAATGATTACAAGAAGAGCTGCTGTAATCGGATTTTATGAATGTTCAGGTAATCCCTTTCCCTCATCCTCCAATGTATCATAATTTTTGTTTAACTTCCTCAAAAAAAAAAGAAAAAAAAAAGAAAAAAGAAAAAATTCCTTAAATAGATATTTTAAGAAAAACTCTTGTTCAATCTGCAATTATGTGAATCGATTAAACATCACTTGAAAAGTATTAGTAAATTTTTTTTTGGATTTAAAAAAGTATGCATCATAATTAAAAAATGAAAATTTTAACATTATTTAAATTATGTTGAGTAGTGTATTTTTTTTAAGGCTAAATTATAATATTTCACTTTTTTTTTTTTTTTGTGCTAAGAAAAAGGCACTTGTTTCATTGATTTTGTCTTATATGGAAAAACTATGCAATTAATTATCTTTTTTTTTTTTTTTTCTATAGAAAAAATTAGAGTTGGTAGAGATTATCAGGCAATTTGCCCTGAATTTATTCCTGCTGAAGATAGGAAACCTGAAAATGAAGTTAACGACAGAGCATTATTAGTGTGGTCTCCATCTAAAGACATATCTGATGATCAATGTGAGTCATTATAACTGTTTAGGGGGGGGTTTTTTTTTTATTATGTTTTAAATAAATTATTAATTTGCATTATTATTTTTATTTGATTTGTCAGTGGACAAATACATTCAGATAGCTAAAGAAAAATATGGTTATAATGGTGAACAAGCATTGGGAATGTTGTTCTGGCACAAGCATGATTTAGAAAAAGCAGTTTTAGATTTAGGAAATTTCACTCCTTTTCCTGATGAATGGACAGTTGAAGATAAAGTTCTTTTCGAACAGGCCTTTACATTTCATGGAAAAACATTTCATAGGATAAGACAAATGGTATTAAAACCTAAATTTATTTATATTTGTTTTCTAGTTAGAATAATTCAGAGACGTTAAATAAAAATGAGAAAAGCCATGTATAGCCATTAAATTATAAAACAAATTAATTTCATTTATCGTCAATAAGTTATTTTACAGCCCAAATTGTCTTCTAATAGTTAATAAACTTAATTTTATATTATAAATAAGCACTCCTACAATTCAATGAGTTTTTAAATTTATTCCAAGTGCCGCCCCTCAAAGAATAATTGTAACCGCTTTAATCATAGAATTTGTGTCCGAAATAATTGTTTAAATTAAATAATTTTTTTTGTTTAATTTTTTTTTGAAACTTTAATTTAATTTTCAACAACATTACTGTGTTTAATATAGAATTTTCTAGTAATTTTAAGAATCGTTTTGATTATTTTTTAAAATAATAATGATGAAATTTTTTATTTTTATCAGTTGCCGGATAAATCAATGGGTTCTTTAGTCAAATACTATTATTCATGGAAAAAGACAAGAACTAGAACGTCTTTAATGGATAGGCAAGCTAGAAAATTAGGAGGTGTAAAAGAAGAAACAAGTGAACTAGGAAGCGAGCAGGGTTCAAATACAGATTCTGAAAGTGAAGAAAAGGTATGTAAAAATATATTTATTTCACTCAGAACTTTATTTACACGAAATTTTTTTAAGTATTTACCAAATACATATATAATACCTCTTAAAATTATAATTACCAATCGAGTTTTAAAAATTAATTTTCTTTTTTTTCGTTAACAAAGTCAAAGAAATTATTATTCCAGATCATTAAAAAATATAAAATGCATGTTTTTAATAAAAACTAAACATTAAAAAAAAAATTTTTTTTTACTCTAATTTATAAGAGAACAAAAAAAAAAAGAAAATTATACTTTTATCCGGTAAGTTTTATTTAAAAATAAGAAAATAAAATCACATTGGTTGTATCACATAATATTTCAAAACGTTTGCATGATTTCTCGAATAAAAAATATAATATTCTTTATGAATATTTATATTGAATTATAATGTGTCTGTCACGATACTCGTTAATTATTTGAAATTTTTTTTTTATTGCATGCACTTTATTTGGCATTTATCACTATTAAATCAATTTTACTGTTTACTTTTTTTTTCAAAAAAAAAAAATGGCTAGATTAGACTTTTTTATATAAATGCAATCAATCATTTTTTTTATTCTTTTCAATTGCATTTTATTTATATTTGTTTTCAATTATTACAAATTGCGCAAATTATTTTAGCAACATCTTTTACTTTTTTTTTTTTTTTTTTACATGTAAAATAATGAAAATATTTCAATTTTTATTATATATACA